>NC_045597.1:50541060-50844090 GCF_009762305.2 Zalophus californianus
TCAAAAGATAACAAGAAAAAAAAATTCCAAGCAGAAGAACACCATGTGGATAGGCCCTAAAAGCTTAGTGTAGACAAGTACCTGGAAGAAGTTCAAGACAGCCTGAGTGTAGTAAAGAGAAAGAGGCCAGAGATATGTTTGGAGGAATATAGCAGCTTGACCAACCAGGACATTATGGGGTTCTTGACCATCGTACTATTGACAGATTGCTTGTCTTTGCTGTGGGTGGCTGGCCAGGGTACTGAAAGGTGTTTAGCAACACTGCTGGCCAAGAGATGCAAGCAGCACATGCCCCCTGTTGTGAACATTAAAACTGTTTCCCAATACTGTCAAATGTTCCATGGGGAACAAAATCATCTTTAGTTAAGAGCCACTGGAATATATATAGTAAGAAATTAGAATGACATTCCAAACATGAATCATTCACTTAATGTTTTATTCATTTATTCAGTATATATTTCTTGAGAACCTAATATGCATTAGCCACTATGACCAAGTGATCAAGACAAATCCCTGTCTTCAGTGATCACATAATTTGGTACAGAATAAAGTTTCTAACAAATAATAGCAATTGTCTAATTACATTTGTGGGAAGCACTCTGAAGAAAAGGTATATTTTTCTGTTGCACAATCACAGTTAAAAATAAATTTAGTCATTTAGTATCCCTTCACAGACCAAACATCCGTTGTCTAACATCCAACTGATGTCTACATTTCATCTTCAAGTGTGTTTGATAAAAACATGACACTTCCTTCATCACTATTTTACATAAACATAAATTTTTAGAAGTTTTAAGATCGTAGAGGACGCCATTTTGGTACTATATATTAAATGACTACATTGACTATGAAAATTTTATGAAAAAAGAATGCAAGGCCTGAATACCTGATTTGATAGTAAGAACCCAATGGGATGAAAATTCAACAATTTCCTAAATGAAAGCGGCTATGTTGACAAAATGATGAAACAAAGCAATGAAATTAAAATAAAATAAAATTTGAAAAAACTATAAACAGAAAACAATAAAAATATGTGACTGTAAACAAGTGATATATCCAAATGAGTAGAGGGGACAAACTTCTCTTAGCCACATGTGTGGAGTTAATGGTGATTCTCAAAGACCATGTAAAGGCAGACTCATAGGTCAACAGTAATATATAATAGTGACAGATCATCACCATCACCAACATCCTGGCCATTCCTCATATGCCTAATTGCACAAAGTGCTCAATTAAATGTAGTGCAGGGTGAGTGAAAAACTGTTCCCAACCTCCACCCAAGGAGGAGGATATAATAAGATATAATAAGAATATTGTTAGTGCTTTAATATCTCCAGTCTAACTGGTATTTGAATTTTATCTTTAAGACTTAAGAGATAGGGTCCACACAACTTTTGTACAAGATCATCGAAGAGGTCTCTAGTAGTACATGACAAAAAAAATTAAGCCTTGTAAGTATATTGTGCATAACAGCTGATCTCTGAGAACAGAATCTCCGGGCATCAGGATTTCTCTTAATAGTCAAAGACGTGTTTGGCTTTGGTAATAAAAGCAAGCATTTCCATTTTTAAATGTTGAACAAAGAAGCAGTGATTTACTTTAGAAAGCAACCTTTCAGTTACCAGGGTATGTCTAAACAAATGTCTGTTTACTGAATACTGACATAGACTTATCTCCTTGGGAACATTGCCAATATGAAGGTGACTGCCCCAAGTAAGCATTAGCAGATAATGTTTGTGGTTTTAGTTATTACCACCCATCTCAATACAGATGATGCTTCATATTTTTGAAACTGTAAGGTACCTGTTTTATAAATAATTGCATTTGATTGACAATATCAGAACAATCTAGCTATATTTTTAAAAAAAGCAAAAATGTAAACTTTGTAATTTACAAAAAAAAAAACTATAATCTGTTAAACTGTTACAAACTAAATTATGTTCCTTCAAAATTCATTTTTTGAAGTCCTAACCCCCAATATATACTTTAGGGACCTTAAAAAGGCCAGGGGGTGCACCTGGGTGGCTCAGCCAGTGTCTTGACTCTCAATCTCAGCTCAGGTCTTGATCTCAGGGTCATGAGTTCAAGCCCTATACTGGGCTTCACAATGGGCATGGAACCTACTTTAAAAAAAAAAATAGGCTAGAAGGGAGTGGGTTAATACAGCCCAAGTGCTAAAAGGAAAAATATCAACCAATAATATTGTATCCAGCAAAAGTATTTCTCAAAACTGAAGGAGAAATTAAGATTTTCTCAGAAAAACAAAAGCTGAGGAAGTTCATTGCCACTAGACCTCTTCTACAACAAATACTAAAGGGATTCCTTCAAATTAAAATGAACCAAGGACAGACAGCAACATGAAGCCATACTAAAATATAAAGTTCTCCAGTAAAGGTAAATACATGAGCAAATATTCTAGCCTGTAGTACTGTAATTTTAGTACATAAAATTTAAATGACATAAACATAATTTAAAAAACTATAAATCTATGTTAAGGGACATACAATATATAAAGATGTAATCTGTGACATCAATAATAAAAAAAATAGTATAAAGTGTGTCTGGGGACTGTAAAGTGTTATCATATTAAAAATAGAATCCTATAATTTTAGGATGTTTTATATAATTATGATGATAACCATAAAGAAAACATCTATAGAATATACACAAAAGCAACTAAGAAGGAATTCAAAGTATATCACTAGGAAAAACAATGAAATGCTAAGAAAGGCAGAGAGGAAAGGAGTGACAAAAACATAGAAAAAAAACAATTATTAAACATACAGAAAACAACAAACTGGTAACAGTAAGTCCTTCCCTATAGTAATTACTTTAAATAGAAAGGGATTAAACTCCTAATCAAAAAATATAGATTGGCTCAATGCACTTAAAAACACACACACACACACATTGGGGCGCCTGGTGGCTCAGTCATTAAGCGTCTGCCTTCGGCTGAGGTCATGATCCCAGGGTCCTGGGACAGAGGCCCGCATTGGGCTCCCTGCTCCGCGGAGAGCCTGCTTCTCCCTCTCCCACTCCCCCTGCTTGGGTTCCCTCTCTCGCTGTCTCTCTGTCTGTCAAATAAATAAATAAAATCTTTAAAAAAAAAAACACATTATTCAACTATATGCAGTCTGTAAGAGATTTACTTTACATCTAAGGACTTACACGGGCAGAGTGAAAGGACAGAAAAAGATATTCCATGGTAAACAAAAGAGAGCAGATTTACTAAGGTCAACTAGACTTTAAATAAAAAATGATTACAAGAAGATCATATAATGATAAAAAGGCCTATTCACCAAGAGGACATAACAATCATATTCATGCCTCAAACCTCACAGTTCCTGAATAGTTGACACAAGTATTGACAGAATTGAAGGGAGGAATAGTATCACAATAATAGGAGGATACTTCCATAACTCATGTTCAATACTGGATAAAGCAATTGGACAGAACATCAGTAATGAAACAGAGAACTTGAACAATACAATAAACCCATTGGACCTAACAGATATATAAAGAACAATCCACCCCACAGCAAAATGTACATTCTTCTCAAGTGTACATGAAACATTCTTCAGGATAAGCCATATGTTAGGATACAAAACAAGTCTTAAGAAATTAAAGATTTAGTTTCATTCCACTGCGATCAAAAAAGATATTTTGTATGATTTCAAGCAACAGCACAAAAAAATGGGAAAATACACACATGTGTATAAATTAAACACTTTTTTAAACCAGTGAGTCAAAGAAGTCATAAGGGAAATTAGAAGATACCTTAAAAAAATGAAATCCCAAAACTTATGGGATTCAACCAAGGCAGTGCACTAAGAGGGAAGTTTATAGCTGTAAATGTGTACATTGAGAAAGAAAAAAAAAATCTCCAATCAACAATATAACTTCACGCTTTAACTAAAAACTAAACCCCATGTTAGCAGAAGGAAGGAAATAATAGAGGTTAGAGCAGAAATAAACAGAGAATAGGAAAACAATAGGGAAAAAAATCAATGAGAGAAAGAGTCTCACTTAAACTCAGAAATAAAAGAGGAGTGGGGCGCCTGGGTGGCTGAGATGGTTAAGCGTCTGCCTTCGGCTCAGGTCATGATCCCAGGGTCCTGGGATCGAGTCCCGCATCGGGCTCCCTGCTCCTTGGGAGCCTGCTTCTCCCTCTGCTTCTCTCCCTCTCTCTCCCTCTGTCTCTCATGAATAAATAAATAAAATCTTAAAAAAAAAAAAAAAGAAAGAAATAAAAGAGGAGATATTACAAGCAATGCCACAGAAATTAAAAGGATTATGGGGGCACCTGGGTGGCTCCGATGGCTAAACATCTGCCTTTGGCTCAGGTCATGATCTCCCTGGTCCTCAAATCAAGCCCCAGGTTGGGCTCCTGGATCAGCAGGGAACCTGCTTCTCCCTCTCCCTCTGCCCCTACCCCGGCTCCTGCTGTCTCCATCTCAAATGAATAAATACAATCTTTATTTATTTATTTTAAAGATTTTATTTATTTGTCAGAGAGAGAGCGAGAGAATGCACAAGCAGAGGGAGCCTCAGGCAGAGGGAGAAGCAGGCTCCCTGCTGAGCAAGGAGCCAGATGCCGGACTCCATCCCAAGAACCCAGGATCATGATCTGAGCTGAAGGCAGACGCTTAACCAACTGAACCACCCAGGCATCCCTAAATAAAATCTTAAAAAAAAAAAAAGAAAAATTAAAAGGATTATAAGAAAGTACTATGAGTAATCGTATGTCAGCAAAGTGGATAACTTAGAAGTAAATTCCTAGAAATACAAAGCTTACCAAATTCAATTATAAAGAAATAGAAAATATGAATAGACTAATAAATAAAAAGATTGAATTCATAAATAAAAAAACTTCCAATAGGGGTGGCCTGGGTGGTTCAGTCAGTTAAGCATCTGCCTTCGGCTGAGATCGTGATCCCAGGATCCTGGGATTGAGCCCCACATTGGACTCCTTGCTCAGCGAGGAGCCTGCTTCTCCCTCTCCCTCTGCCTGCCACTCCCTCTGCTTATGCACACGCTCTTCCCCTGTCAAATAAATAAATAAAATCTTTAAAAAAAAACAAACAGAAAAACCTTCCAATTAAAAAAAAGGTCTGGACCAGCTATCTTTATGAGGCCACTCTCCCAAACATTTAAAGAATTAAGACCAATTTTCCTGAAACCTTTCCAAGTATTTGAAGAGAAAGGAACACTTCCAAACTCATTCACCATGGTACTGAAGTCAACAAAAACAACAGAAGAAAACTAAAGATTTCATGCAATGATTTCATGCAATAATCATAGCAAATAAAATTCAACAGCACATTAAAAGGACTATACACCATGACCAAGTGAAATTTACTCCTGGAATGCAAAGATGGTTCCATATAAGAAATTCAATCAATGTAATGCACTATGCTAACAAATGAAGGACAAAAACCAAATCATCATCTCAACTGATGGAGGAAAATCATTTCACAAGATTCAACATATGATACAAAACTACAAAGTAGGAACATAACATAACAAATATAACATAATAAAGGTCATTTATGATAAACCCATACCTAACAAACTCAATGGTTAAAAACCAAAAACTTTCCCTCTAAGGTCAGGAACAAAGCAAGGATGACACCCTTCACCACTTTTATTCAATGTAGAATGAGAAGTTCTGGCCAGGGAAATTAGACAAGATACAAAGGCATCAAAATGGGAAAGAAAGAAGTAAAATTATCTTTGTTCACAGGTTACATCATCTTATAATGCAGAAAATCTTAAAGATGCCACAGGATAAATGTGAGAATAAATTTATCAAAGCTGCATGACACAAAATCAACACAAATCAGTGTATTTCTATATACTAATATTGAGCATTCAAAAAGGAAATTAAGAAACATTTCCATTTACAATAGCATAAAAAAGAATAAAATACTTGGGAATAAACCTAACCAAGGAGGTGAAAGATTTGTACACTGAAAATTATAAAAGCTGAAAGAAAATCAAGAAGCAAATAAACAGAAAGATATCCAGCGTTCATAAGTTGGAAAACATAATAAAGTTAAGATGCTCTTAGTACCCAAAGTGATATATAAATTCAATACAATTGCTGCCAAAATCCCAATGACACTATTTGCAGAAATAGACAAATTCATCTTCAAATTCATATGGAATCCCAAGGGACCCAAAGTAGCCAAACAATCTTGAAGAACAACAACAAAGTTGGAAGACTCACACTTTCTAGTTTTAAAACATAACACAATATTAAAGTAATAAAAATAGTGTGGTACTGGCACAAACACATACAAACAGACCAGTGGATAGAGGACGCAGAAATAGAGAAACTTGCATATCTGGTCAAATGATCTTCCACAAAGGTGCCAAGGGCACTCAATGGGGAAAGGACAATTTCTAACAAATAGTATTTGGAAAACTGGGATATTCACATACAAAAGAATGAAGTAGTTTCTTTCTCTTACACCATGTCCAAAAATTAACTAAAAATGGATTAAAGACCTTAAAGTATAATCTAAACTATAAAACCCCTAGAAGAAAACAGGAAAAAAAGCTTCATGACAATGGGCTTGACAATGATTTCTTTAATAGGACACCAAAAGTATAGGCAATGAATGCCAAAATGGACAAATGGAACTATATTAAACTTAACTTTCATGTGTCAAAGGACACAACAGTGAAAGGCAACCTATGAAATGAAACATTGCAAATCATACCTAAATTGTCAATTTACAGAATATAGGAAAAATTTTTATAATGCAACAACAAAAAAAAACAAGTAACTCAATTAAAAAATAGGCAAAGGACTTGAATAGACTTTTCTCCAAAGATGGTATATAAATGACCAAGAGGAATATCAAAAGACACTAACATAACTAATCATAAGAGACATGCCAATCAAAACCATGATGAGATATCACCTAATTCCCATTAGGATAGTTACTATATTAAAAAAAAAAACAACAGAAAATAAGTATTGGCAAGATGTGGAGACATTGGAACCTTTATGTACTGTGGGTAGAATTGTGAAATGGTGCAACTCCTATGAAAATAGTATGAACTACCCTATGACCAGCAAACACACTTCTGGATATACATCTAGAATTGAAAACAGGGTCTCAAAAGAGATATTTTTATATCCACGTTCATAGTAGTACTATTCCCAATATTCAAGACATGGAAGCAAACCAAATATCCATTGATTTTTGATAATGATCAATGATAAATGAATAAACAGAATCTGGTATATATAAACAACAGAATACTACTCAGCCATGAGAAAGGACAAACCGCCATTGGCAACAATATGGATGAATCTTGAAGACGTTATGCTTAGTGAAATAAGCCAGTCACAAAAAGACTTTATGATTCTACTTGTATGAATTATCTATTCTAGTCAAATTCATAGAAAGTAGAATGGCAGTTACAGAATCTGGCGAGAGGCAGAAAAAGGGAGCTGTTTAATGGGTACGGAGTTTCAGATTTTCAAGTTGAAAAATTCTTGTAATCTGTTTCACACAATATAAATATACTTAACACTACCTAACTGTATGCTTGAAAAGGGTTAAAGTGGTAAATTTTGAGTTTTTAACACAATAAAAATGTAACATGCTACATGGTATCTAGAGCTATAATCTCCAAAATGCTTTGCTCTTTCCCCTCCATCCCTCCCCGCTCCACATACACACACACACACACACACACCTATAATACACAAATATTACATTCCTACATTAGCTAATGTCTCAAGGTGCAATATGCACATAGAAGGGTCATATGTAATGACCGCATATAAATCCATATTTTTCAAAAGTATTCTTGATAATTTTAATTTTTAAAATTTTGGCTATGTGTCAGATCTAATGAGATCATCATTTTATTTACTTTGTAATGTCACTTACAAAGAATTCACACTAAAATAAAAAGTGTCAGTCATTCCCTTGTTGGTTCCTTATGCTTGCCTGATTAATATTATTTCAATTTGAAAAAAATTTTGCAAGAATAATCTACTTTCTCATCTTTTAAGGAGAATTTATCAAAGCTAAATATCATCTATAAATCCACTCAAATGATCACATGTAAACTGCAATATGAAGCAACACAATGAAAGAAAATAGGTGTAAAGGTGTCCATCATTCCACATTGCAAAACTCCCTCACTTCCCACACGATCTCTCAGGGACTACATGGGACAGATGACTAATTGTCTGACCTAACAACCTCTGAGGGCACTAGGGTTAATCAATGTACTAAAACATGATAAAGCTTAATTTCATTTTTAGGTGGAAATGAATATAAATATCTTAATATTTCCTTCCTGTACAAGTTTCAAGGTCTACCTTTTTTGTTAATCTCAAAGACATTTTTAATCTAGGCTCATCATTTCTTTAGCAATATTATACCTAAAAACAATGATCAGGATTTTTACCTGTTTGATTTCTATCAGTTTCATTCCTATCAGTAACGACCCAAAGTTAGTTCTTACCTACAGTTCTCAAATCTGCGTGTTTTTTTTGTTTTGTTTTGTTTGCTCTCAAACTACCCCTTCCCCATTATGCCCTCTGCTTTCTCAACTTAACATCTGAGACCTTGAAATCATATGAACCAGCTGACATTGAAAGGATGGAATCAACTTAATCCAATCTTTGCTGCGAAGTCTAATCTTTTTTCAACAGAAATCTTAGTGGGTATTTGTGTCTTGAAACCATTTTTAACCATATCTCTCATTTTTTTAAGTCCAAAAACAATAGCTTTGCCTACCCCTGATATCTGATCCCCCCGCCTTTATCACCCCATCTCCGCCAGACACCACACAATTCTTACTTGAGCTTATCTCTTATAACACATTGGCAAAAATCAGCCAATGATGGCCAAAATACCCCAAAACTTTGTTTTGTTTTCTCTGCTTCCTAGAACTACATGCTTAGAGACAGGGGGTGTACCTTCTACATTTCTCATGGGAGAGTTTTTCCAAATGTTTTCCCATTAGATAACATGAACCATCAGCTTCTCAATTTCTGACATAAGTCTCTTTCCCATGCCACCTGTCTCCTAATTGCTAACCCAATGCCACAGATTAAGCAAAACCCTACTTCCATGTATCATTTCTGTATTAGGTAATGTAATCCTAACAGCCAAAACTAACGAACCCCAAATCTCCATAGCTAAACTCATAAGTTTATATCTTACACTAATTATGTTTGGTGGCAAGTTTGGGGAAGGGATACTATTAACTCTATGCAATCACTAAGAAATCTAGGCTTCTTGTATCTAGGAAGTTGTACTCTTGGCAACTTCCCCACTCAGCGGGCAGATGGGGAAGGAAGTGGTTAGTTACACGTAATTTGCTATGGACCAGACCTAATATGTGTATATGTTACTTTTACTCCCAAGCCATAGCCATGTTAACTGCAAAGCACACTGAGAAATGTAGTCTAGCTGAGAATCCAGAAAAAAAGGCAGCTTGGAAAACAATGAGCAATTTTTTCAACACATGGATGATTAAAATAGCCCCTAAACTGGTTCCCTGCCTTTACCTTAGCTCTCCTATAATTCTATTTTCAATACAACAGCCTCCTTTAAATATAAGTCAAATCTTTTCACACAGTTCTTCAAAACCCCACAATAATGCCTCATTTTATTTGAAGTAAAGGCAAAGTCATTACAGTGGCCCTATAGTGCCTAACATGTTCTGGCCTCAGTACATCACTGGCCTCATCTCCAATCTCCTCTCACTCAATCTGCTCCTGCCACATTGGACTCCTAAATTTTTAAATGTTTTTAAATGTCCTCAAATAGGGCAGGTGCAGGCTGGCCTTAGGATCTTTGCACCAGCCTTGAGGACTCTTCTTCCAAATATCTGCATTACTAAGTTCAAAATTTCCCTAAATTTTTCTCAAATGTCACCATCTCAATGAGATCTATGTCCTCCAACTCCCCACGGCTAATAATCCCTGAGTTCTAGCATCCAATATACCTGCCATGGCAATTAGCAGCACACTGTACCAAAGAGCTCCTGTTCTCCCTGCTACAAAGCAATTGGCAAGACTATACTTTTTGGTTGGCTCTCTAATGGTTGGATAGGACCACAGGACAAGTTCCTGTCAATAACCTTTGAATGCAAGGGAGGTGTGGTCCTTCCAAGCCAGAGTAATTAACCACCTACCCGAAACTCTGGGCTCTCTTTTCCTCTGGCAAGGCAATGGTGTGATTTAAACCATGGCACTTCTAGCCTTTCTAACCTAAACTGCTTATTTGTTAAATTTACTACTCCTTGCCTGTCTTCCATAACAAGATAATGAGTTTAAGGGGCAGAGCATCTTTACTGGTTTTATTTGTTACAACCATCCAAAGTTCTCAAAATAATGTCTGTTATATAAGAGGTGTTTACTAAATACTTATCAAATTAATGAATAAATAAGATCCCAAAATTATATTCTACTTAATGAAAAAATCAAGGAAAAGACACAGAATGGGCAAGAAAAGGCTCCAAGGGATAATTGCAGACAATGAAGAAGCAGAGCATAAAAGGTCAGGCTACATACTGAATCATCTCACACATGGACTATAGAAGTATATACAAATATCTTTTATAAAGAACACTGGAAATACATCCGTATGTTTGACCATATTTTTATGTGTGCAATAAATTGTGTATCTTTTTCACTTCTCTAATTTTACCAAATTCTAAATGATTAACACATAGTATCTGTATAAACCTAAGGAGTTGAGACTTCAAAGTATCTAGGTATAGAGTATCCTCTTCTTCATTTCAGTAAAGGGATTCCTCTAGTTTTAGTTGGACATCTACGTACAATATTTCTCAGTTCCTGTTTTAGTTTGATTTAACCATGTGCTTAAATTTGGGCCAATGGGATAGGAGTAGAAGCAATGGATGGGAACTCCAGATCATCCCCTTAAAGAAGCTTGTCCAGGACTCTCTGAATCCTTCCTAACCCCTGGGTGAGAAATGTCAAACACTGGAGTGGCTGCTTGAAGTTGACAGAGCTGTCCTGCCATCCTGGCTCGGTTATCCTTTGGATCATGTGGTATAAGAGACACATCAATTTCTAACTTATTTTACTCACTATAGTCTATGATAGTCTATAGTCTATGATAGCAGTTTAGCTGTTTTCTAAATATCACTAAATTCAGGTAGGAGGTGACTACAAAATTGGTTTATACTATTTGTTTGATATAAAGGCAAAAAGATAGTTCCCCATTTCTTACTCATATGTATTTATAAAAACTATCATAAAGTGACTCTTTTCTGAAGAATAATATTGGTTAAAAATAAAATCACAAAATTTTTAAAAATCTTGCCTTATTAGGCAGACGCAATATTTTAGTATGTTTAAATATTTACATAAACTTATATGCATCTTTACTGCAACAAATCTTCAACAGTTGACACAAAAGTGCCCAGGCTAAATTTGATATGTAGGGAAATATGATACAAAGAAATCTTATTCATACTAGTTCTCTTCATCAACACCCAATACAAAACTAATGGACATCTGCCTAGATAAAAACATGACACTTCCTTCATCACAGCAGAGTAACTTTTTAGGCAACAGTGTCAGTTTTACTTAAAATATATCCTTTCTTATACTTTAGTAGAACATGGGAAAATGCATATGGGGAATGTTCTATAAAAGCGTAGTCAATCCATACTTTGTATGATTATATTTGTAAATCTTTATTTTAGATCAATTTGGCACAAGTTATTCTCACTTGAGGACAGGATATGATTAAATTGGTTTTGTTCTAAAAATGTACAGCTTGGTTTATTTCCTGAACTCTGCCTATGATTTGCATTCTACTATCCCTGCTGTTCACTGACACCTACCATAATATAATCATATCCCTCTAGTTTTGTTCTATTTCTTTTCATACCTCCTCTTAATTACCCCTTTTGTACCCCTTGTCTATGGTCTCTGTGTCTCTAATACATGGAGGTACTAATTTCACAACCCCCAAGGCTTGTCAGGTTAAAGATTAATGAGCAGACTATACTCAGAGGCTTTGGAAAGGTTAAGCATAATTACAAATGGGTATTTTATGCAATGCTGGAGATGTGCAAGCTGTTTTTTAAAAAAGGGCAAGAAAAAAGGTAATGAAACTTATGGGATTCATGTCAACCATTGTGTCTCAAAAAAAAAGTCTTGTTAAAATGAGAAATTAACATGCTAAAGGGATTGTTAAATTATACTCTGTTTTATTCACGATTAAAACACACACACACACACACACACACACACACACACACATCCGTGTGGTACAAATTAGGTACAATTACAGGGCTGTACTGTCATTGATTTCTAATATTACCTTCTCTTTATTATGAAAAATCACTTTTTCATATTTAGGGTAAAAAGAAAAGTTACGGTGTGAAATAAATACAGTGGCTGAGCATTGCTACTGGAAAAATTAAATAACATTAGAGAGGGAATACGCAGGTTCCACTTGAAATTTTATAGCTCACCATGAAAAGAGCTACCTTCCATGGAAAGAAATAACTTAAACCTTCTTTAGAGGTTCAGTTACACAATTATTGTAAAATATAAGCTGAACATCTGGCCATCCTAGCACCATGGGGATGGTAGTAGGATTATACTAATTAAAAGAAATCCAGTCAGTGTTTTACTAATTATAAAGTGTTACCAGTGTTAAAACATTCGTGTTTAAAAGTCAGAAAGCTGTTGACCTAATTGGAGGTGCTTTTTCCCAAAATGTTTCAGAATAAGGGAGTATGTTGGAATTAACTTTGCTCAAAAGGGGAAAAAAAAGAGAGAGAGAGAAAATATTGATCTCTAATTGTTAAGAAGTGAGAGTGTTTGATTTTTTTTTTTTAACAAAGAGATTAGACATGACTAGTGTTAATTTATTTCATTAGTCAAGCTCCTACTAAGGGCAGCCTCCACATGTCTACCATCTCTCTCCACTTACCAAAATCAGGGACTTTGCAACTGTAGTCTCTCATACTTGCATCAACATTTCTCTCCATCAAAAAATTTGTTAACATGTGAGGTTTTTTTTCATCTCATTTAAAAAGGGGGGAAAACCCACTCTTTTGACTCTATTACCTATCTACCACCCCCATTTTATTCATTTTCTTTATAGCAAAATTCCTCAAAATAACTTGTGTATTTTTCAAGTCTGACTCCTTGTTTTCAATCTACTTTAAAGTCACTCTAATCAGGCTTTCAAAAGCACTCCAATTCCCTGAAATGCCTATTGTCAAGGTTATCAAGGATCTCCCTAAATCCAACATCCAATCCCTGTCTTCTTCCATGGCCTATCATCATTTGGCATATAATTCCTCCCTTCTTGATACATTTCCTTCACTTGGCATGCAGGGCATTTACACGTAAATGGTTTCAAACTTACCTCTTTGGCTGTTCTACCCCATTCTCTTTCCTAGCTCCTAATCTTCTAAATTCTTACTGTTGTTTAGGAATGGCCCAACACACTCCTTGAACATTTTCTCTCTGCTGTCAAAACTCTCTCCCCTTCAGTGAGCTACTCCAGTCTCATGGCTGGACTGATGACTGCTGGGCAAGAATTTTTACTGTTGACCAATTATCCAAGTTCTCCCTCAAGTCACCCAGACTCCTTGCAGTTAGGTGAGTCTACTGGGATTGGCCATCACCAAAAGGTAATGCCTATCTCTTCTGGGAAAAGCATCTAAGAACTGGTATGAGACCTTCCTACACATGATGATGGTGATGGTGATACCTGGTGATAGTGAAGGCCTCGTGGAAATAATGGAGTCCTGAGATGGGATCAGCTTTGATGTCTGAATCCAGTGCTTGGAAATGAGCTGCTATGGGAAGAGTGTTTGGATAACAGACCTTGCTTGAAAAAGAAATAAAGCATTTTTGCTTTAAGCATGAGGTCAGCAAACTTTTTGTGCAAAATATATATTAAGCTTACAGGCCATACCGTCTTTGTTGCAAATACTCAATTCTGTAAATGAATGTATGTGGCTGGGTCCCAATAAAATTGCATTTACTGAAATGGGGGGGTGCTACATTTGGCCTACAGGCCATTGTTTGCTGACCCCTGCTTTAACCCAATGTGATATGGGGGTTTCTTTGTTATCACAGCATATAACCTTGTCTATACTGATTAACACAAATTTCAGATTTACGTGTTCATTCCAGAGGTCCAGGCACATATGATTACCATAGGCTCCTAACTGCCCCCCTTTCCTTTTTTAAAAGAATCCTTTTCTCACCCTCAAATGTCAGTATCATATTATCAAAACATAAGCTACATCATGTCACTCTTTTGCTCAAAATTTTCCAATGGCTTTCTATCTATTTAGCAAGTGTCTAAAATTCTTATAATAGCCTGGCAATAGGGTAACCATTCGTTCCAGGCTGCTAGGGCAGTATCCAGATATAATCATTAGGTTTCATCTTTCAGTTTCAAAAGTGTGATGAGTTGTATTAAACATAAAACTTATGAGGATTTAGCCCCTCATCACTTCAATGACCTCATCTACTACTATTTTCCCATCTTTCATAGCGCACCAGCCATACTGGCCTCCTGGCTATTTCTTGAACACATAAGACACCATTCAATTTTAGGACTTTTTGTATATCCTAGTCTCATTTTTTGTATGTTCTTCCCCAAAAATACACTTAGATTCCTCATTACTTTTACATCTTTCCATAAATGGCATATTCTCAACCTTTTTGTTTTAAATTATACACCATCCACTTTCTATCCACCTCCCTGATTTATTGTTCAACATAACACTTATGACCATCTATAATATATAAGATCGATATGTCTTTACTTATTTTGCTTATTGAGAATGTTTTCACACCAGAATATACCCTTGATGAAGACAGAGATTCCTTCCCCAAACCTACAGCAACGCCTTTATATAGTAGACACCCTGTAAATATATATTTTTAAATGAATAACATCTATGATGAAAAGTAATTAAAAAAGGGATTGCTTCTCTTCAACTTAAGTTGCATTCAACTGACTTAGGGATGATCTGTGTCATAGCCTGGATCTCCTAGAACAGAGTATTAGGAAAGCATTAAGTGACCATAATTTGTTAAGAAGGTCTAAATCTTCATTAAGAGTGAGGAAAGTCTTACGTGAATGAGAATATTATAAAAAGCAATGTAGGGTGATTCATTATAGTGCTCTTCATTGTTTCACAAAGAGCTGCTGAAAGACCGAGAAGACTGTTTCACAGTCGATTTTGCTCAGGCACATTGAACATCTCTTGAAAGGCCAAATGGGGAAATCTTACTTTGGCTCAGTCTTTTAGAGGGAGAAAGGAAAGCAAATAGATCTACTCTGCTCACTCCTATCTCATGTTTCCCAATGGTCAAAGTTAGCTGCTGGGGGATTTAATGCCCCTGAACTTCCCGGTTTGCATTATTTGGTTCTTCTGCAACTGCGGGAAAGGTCAGATCTTAAATCCGGTGGTGTGGTGTTTTATTTAAGTTTGTTAGTATTTCAAGGAGCCAAATACATGAGTCTGGTTGGCCTCAGGCAGAGACACCATGTACACTGAGAGGGTTAGGAGGTCAGGGTGAGGAGAAGCAAGAGGTTGAGTGTCTAGGAGTCAGAGAAGTCAGAGGAAATGTGAAAGGGTACCTAGGATGTGATTTTTATAACCCACTTTGTAAAAAAAAATGGTCACATCCATATTTCAAGCCACAATTACTACATACATTTCTCTTTTTCAGGAAAACACATGTATTGATTTTGTTTCTTCCTTTTAATTAGCAATATAATGCTAACTTGTAGAGAGATTAGGTAGCTGCCCTAGGATGAATGTTCAGCTTTGAACAACAAATTATTAAAGACCTGGTAAAAGTAGAGGAGAAAATGCTATGCTGTGAAGAAATCCTACAACACTTGAAAACTGACTTGCACAAGCGGCTGTATCAAAGGCTAAATTGTGAATTGTGAGGGTGTGGTCAGGTGGATAAATAACTGATTTCTATTACCAACTACTCAGAGGATAGATAATCGCCAATGACAACGATCCCCACCCAGACAAAGTTGAGGTTCTGTCTTCATAACTATAGTGGTGGAACTGAAGATGGGCAAGGAGTAATACTGACTTCTTCAGAGGTAAATGTAGCTTAGAACAAAAGGGAAAAAATTCCTTGCTTAGTCTTTGGAAAACACGTCATCTAAGCTGTTTTCAGAGGCATGCGTGCTACGTTTCTTCCCATAAAGTAAAAGAAAACCTGCTTTTATATTCCAAATGACTGTATGGGGCTACCATGACTTCCTAGGTTCACATACAACTCTGGACGTAGAGATGACCTAAGAAGAAATAACCAGATAGCTAGATGGTTGAATATGCAAGTTCCCCTCAAACACGTTAAGTCCAAACAGTAATGCTCCAACTTTCAAAATCTATACCTATTCAGGGGCGCCTGGGTGGCTCAGTTAAGTGTCTGATTCTCAGCTTCGGTTCAGTACTCAGGGACATGAGTCATGATCTCAGGGCCCTGAGAACTAGCCTCACATTGGGCTTCACGCTCAGGGGTAGTCTGCTCCCCTCCTCCTTTCCCTCTGCCCCTCCCCCTAGCCCCTGCACTCTCTCTCTAGTAAATAAATAAATCTTAAAAAAAAATCTATGCCTATTCAGTGAACAAAATATCCCCTAACACTCCTACATCTGAATTAAAAACATACTCTTTGAGGGACCTATGAAGGATCAGTCTCCACATTTGTAAGTCATGCCTCAGTACTGATCACTCCACTGTTGACACAGGAACAGACCCTAAAGTTAAAGCCTACAAATCTATTTTACGAGATCACTACCAAAGCTAGTTTTTCAGTATCTCTGGGCATCAAAAGGAGGGCTTTACACAGCTGATCTCTAATTTGGATAGTCTGGTGAATGCGCCTACTAAGTGTTCATGACACCTTCTCATGATTTCAAAGTTAGGTATCAAAATAGGAAATACTAAAGATGAAACTATTTAAAACAAAAATTAGAACTCCTCCCTTAACCTGCAACTAACAGTTTCTGCTCATGTCCTTGAAAAGTGATGTTATGACTATGACTTCTTTGTCATTTATTAGTAATTTAGCACTACTATTCATTTATTAGTTATTGCATTTGTGTTATGGCTATTTAAGTAATACTTTGATAGAGTAACAAATAAACCTTTACCTACCTGATGTCCAGATCAGAAGGCATTTACCAAGACTTTCTTACCAAGGAGACTTCAACATAAATGATATCTACAAAACTAACAATACTGGAGCAGAAATCAGTTAAGAAACTAATGTTTCTGAAGGCTTGCATAGTTACTGTCCCTTATTCAAAATTTCTCTTCCCCGGTTTTGCTCTCAGTTGGGATTTTTGCTGATGTTTTCCTGGGTACATTTCCAATAATCGAAAAGTCTTTCAATTGAATAGCTTTAGAGATACAGTAAGATTTTGTCCATTAAAAGGGGTTATTTTCCTATTAATATGGAATAGATTAATGACTGAAAAAGGAATATGACAAGGTCAAACAGAATAAAGGACAGGTATAAAAAAAAATAATACAAAAGCCTGACAAGGTGGGACAGGACCATGAGTCCGGCTTGGGTACATGTGTGTATGAATATATATTCAAGATCACATTCAAGCTACAGGGTGGCAGAAAAGAGAACATGTCACCTTTTACTACCCATGTACGTGATCTTAGGTGGCCTTCCCAACAACCTGATCAGTATTATTTTCTCCAATATCCCACAAAGAAATGAATATTCAGAAAGTTTGGAAACTTGCCCCAAATCACACACGTTGATAGTTCTCAAACTTCTGAGTGCAGTAGAGTCACTTGCAGAGGTGTTTAAAATCCAAGTACCATAGTTCCAGCACCTAAGCTTCCAGTTTAGTGTTTCAGTCTGCAGTTTTCATAACCTCTCCACCGTTTACCCTGAGTATGAGAAACACTGATTTGGCAACAAGGAGCAAAGCCAGGATTCCAAATATATTTTCTCATGTCCACAAAAGAGCTAAATCTCAACCAAAACCAGCACTGGACAAGAAATAAATTGGTAGAGTTTATAATAATCCATGTCCCTGCTTTTCTGCTCATTTGAATATTAACACTGGACATGACATTAACTTTGGACACAGGAACTTCCCTTCTTTTCGAATGAAAGAGGAAGTCTTCTCTGAGGTCCCCCTTACTTTAGGGTTCTATTCTGCAGATATACTACCTCTACCAATTACTTTGGTTACTGCTTTGCCCTCTACATTTAAATTTAGGTAGCTCCAAAGTTTTGTCTGGTAGCAATATTAGAGAGAAATAGAAAATGTGGCCAGTGTTTTGTCCAAAGAAGTAGGAACTACCATTGATGTGACTGTCTGCACCCAGGAGGCTTAACAGGAACTGAAGCTTTGAAGTTTTATGATGTTACCTATTCCCTCACTGCACATATTGAACTCAGGAGCACACAGATCTAGAAGCATGGCTATCTTCAACACTAATGAGTGGATGCATGGTGGTCAAGTAAATTCTGCTATCGGAGCTTTTTCTTTTCTCAGTAATTATTTATTAAATTATGAGTATGCCTTCCCTTTTTCAAATGAGAAAGGAGACATGAGTTTTTCAAAAACATTAAAGCATTTAACCTCATGATCTCTATGCTGTTCAAGCTGATTTTGTAGATTTAGGTATGTTTGGTTTGGCCAAGATAAATCAATAAATAATAAACTCATAGCACATTTCTATACTTTTGGTTGGTACTAAGCGAGAAGAGAAATATTCTAAATTCTTTTTATTAAGATGCATTAGATCACTTTAGTTTTCCCTTGAGTCAAAGACCTCATGATTATAAGATCTGGTCTTGCACTTATTTCCTGTTTCAACAAGCACTGACTGGGCACATTTGCAAGATTTTCTATTAGGCGTTTTTGGTCTTTCAAAGATGAACAAGAAATTATCCCTTTCCACAGAAAGTTTACAATTGACCGCTTAGGTCAATTTAGTGGAAAAGCTGTAGCCAAACAATTAACTGAAAAATAAACGACAAACACTAACTCGCAGTACTTATAACACAGATCTAAGACAACTGATACATCCATTTCACCACTGGAGATCAGAGCTGAGGCCAGTCAAAATATGGGGCAAGGAAAGATCAGAGACAATGAAGGAACAGCTACAGATCAAGGGGCAAGACCTAAAAAATAGGCAAGAACAGCTGGGGACAGAAGAAAGGGCAGGAACAAAGGAAAATGGTGGACAAGGAATTAGTATGCAAATACAAAAATTAGAAAAGAATAATATGCACAAAGAAAAACAGATCTATTTACTCTAAAATGTTAATGCATGAGAAACTGATGTTCAAAAAAGTGGTACTGAGGAATCCCCACACAAAAGCAAGCTGAAAAATACCCAACTGTCTCAGAGGTTGCTCATTTGATGAAGGAATTGTTTACTGTTTCTTGCTGTGACCTGATGCATTCACAATTTAGTAAGAACACTGGGAAGAGCAGTTGTCAGGAGACCTGGATTCTAGTTCCATCTGGTCAATAGCTATCAGATGTGCACATGTCACAACACTTGAGTTTTAGTTTTCTCCTCTGTAAATCGGTACCAGGACAAGCTAGGGTAGAGTCGGGTGAACAGAGATTTCAACTCCAAAAATTCTGTGACACGGTAACATAAACATATGGTGACGACCAAATAGAGAAAGAAAGTACAGAACACCATAAGGGCATTGTACACATTGCATAGAACAGGGAAGCAGAGAAAAAGTTTATTGTGTGACACTTCATGGAGGCAGCAAGATTTAAACGAGTGTTATAAGAGTTTGCAGTGCAGGGTGTTCAGGGGGCTTGAAGGGAAAGGCATGAGGAAAAACAAAGACAAAATGTGTTTAGGTAATGGCAGTGCCTCAATCTGGCTTAAGAAGAGAAGTCATAGGGAGGCAGAAGAGAAAATGATCATCAAGATCCACAGAGTGGGCATGAGGTGCACGTCTTCTGGCTGAGAGCTATTTAAGTTTTCTTTTTAACATGATCACACCTGCGATTTAGGGTGGAATCCCACAGTCACATGGGAGGTCACATGGAGCGACAGGTGTATCATTGGACCGGGAACCTGGGGAACAGAAAGAAATAAAAGAGGAGACCCACTGCAGAGGCCTGCCGTTTGTGAAGTGCGACAGGTAAGGGGAGGGGAGGCCACCAAGGGAACCTTGCAAGACTGGTAGTGTCCTTTAGGGAAAGGGGAAGGACAGTATAGGAAGGAGGTGTGAGGAGCAATGTAATGAGGGCTTGCTGAATTTAGGGGTGGGCAGGGCGTGTCTGCTGAGACTGGGCTTTGTGGTACGTGGTCAAATGGACTGGAAAAGGAGCAAAGTGTTTTAGATAGAAGCAAAAATACAATCAAAGATGGAAATCAGCTACCATGTGTAGAGAAGTGAAGCCAGTAAACTCTGAGAACACTCTTCTTAATGGAGAAGAGAAGGATGCAAGGTTGTCTAACACAGTGGAGCTGATGAAGGATGTCTCCTATTCTCCCAGGGCTTGGCTGCCTTCTCTTCTAATCATCATACTGAGAGTGGTCAGAGAAGCAGGAGCCCTTGTTTAAACAGCATAAAAAATCAGGGAGACACAAAAGAACTGGCATAAATCAGGACAAGAAGAATGCACACACGGGGAAGGCTGATGCACAATCCCCTAGCCTCAGTTGAAGGCTCTGTACTTGCTAATATGCAATGCCTACTCAATTATGCTTCGGTAAGGTACTCCACACACTGTGCCAATCAAGCAGACATCATGCGGGATACAAGGGCATGTTGCTGAGTGGTGGTGTTTTGGTCTTGGTTTTATATTTAATCCTCACAGTGTATAACAAAACCGTGGCCCTCTCCAACTACTCTGCAATCAGAGTCCGCCAGCCCTGCCACTGGAGACAAATTCGTTATGTTCAGAAACTCAGGTTCCTTCATTCTCAACTCTCAGAAAGGAAAAGAGGGGTTCACCATATCTCTTGTCAGCACTCACCACCAAAAAGTGGTTGCAGATGGAAGTGGGGAGGCCGCCTTCACCCTCCCCTGAATCAAACCCTCGGGCCTCACTGAGACCATCCCTGGATGGCTTTGCTATATCAAAGCCCAGAAAAGGTATATCTGGTGCTACAGTTTCTAATTCATTTTAATCGCCACACTTGAGTTTGTCTTGTGGTCAGGCCATGGAATAAAAGTACAGAAACAAATAGCAACTAAAACTGATGTGCATTTACCAACGAAGGCGGGTATTTGGTGATGTTTAATTGCCAGAATCTTACACTTATTTTTATTGTAGGTTTTCTGTTTGGGAAATGTGGCCAGGAGAAAAAGCATTCATGCCATTGATCTCCATGGTTGTACCTCATGCTTCAAACATGGGTGATCTGGCTTCAAAAGGTTTATAATGACAGATGTGAGGCGAGCTGCCCTCATAGTGATCATCCCCATGGGAATAGGCTGTAAGTGGTCTCGGGATGGAAAATGAATAAATGGGTTTGAATGCTATTTGCTGAAGCAAGGTCACACGGCTGAATAGCAATTTAGGATGCATAACAGTTGAACAGAGACATTTGGTCCTTGGTTGTCTGTAAATTAAGGTATTAAATTTGTAAGATACTGTTTTTAATTCACAGTTTTAATATAATTGTGTTTACTCAATCGGAGTTGTTGGACATTGTAATTTCTGAGTTCTAATCTGTTTTTTAAAAAGGCAGAGCAAGCATTGATTGTCCTCATTAAAGTTTGAACAGCAGCTATAAAAGCAGCATGATGGAGCGGAGTCTCAGCTTAAGAAGAAAAAAGAGAAATGATGGAAGCAGGCAATGGAACAGGAAAAACACTTAAAATTTCATACCTGTTCCAACCACCCTCCTGGGCTATTTACTGTGGGGTAAAAGGGCTCTGCAAAATGGGCACGGGACAAGTGAGGCATGGAAATTCACCACAGAGGATTTATCCTAAACATTCCAAGGGCGGCAGGAATGTGAGCAGAGGTTGCTCAGGGTCCACAGCAGGACAGGTATGAGCGTACACATGCACAAGTGTCACAGAAGTTTAGAGACCTAGACAAAAAGCAAGAATGGAAAGCAAATGTTGGCATCAGGAAAGAACTGTGGCACTGTGAAACACATTTTAATTTGAAGGCTTTATTTCTCCATATTTCTCTTGGAACATTCTCTACAATTTTTATTTTATTATCACCTAGTGATCTGGAGGTTTTTCACCTAAAAGGAAATCCCTGAATTAGCAAGTGAAATCATAACTGTTGTGGTCCATTGTGCTACTATGCAATTAGACATAGGATAAGTCAATAGTCTAGGATGAATGGAATATTCCAGCTCATAATAACTTTGGGGCCTCATGGACAGTTAATGGCCTTTGGAAAGAAATACTACTCAAGCCTCAAATTCCAGCTGAACTCTGCATGCCGTAAGGGCAGGAGGACTTAGACCAGATGAGTCCCTTTCACAAGCACATGCCATGCTGTGTGGATCCGGCTGTGGAAGCAGTATGCCAGTCTTATCTTCAGAAACACATAGTCGGTGTTCAGCCAATAATGAATGTCAAAATAATACTTAGCTTCCCTTTGGGTGATTCAAAGGGCTCTGGCCAGAAAATAGGCATAATAACCTTTCTGGTATGTTTCTCATTAATTGTCCTTCAAACTGAGAGAGGTATTTTCAGAAGATTATTTGCTTGTGCTGAAAGATCAGGGAGCAGTGAACAGTGTGAAAAGTATGGAATTGGACAAAATCATTATGAGTGATATATTGCATGAATAAAAATGAAAGTCCAATCTTGGCACCAGGATCTGCACAGGGATCTATGGAAAACTTCTGCATTTATCTATCACTGTGTTAGAGTAAATAACAGCTATGGCATTTCTGATCCCCATGGCAAAATGAAGATTTACATATACTGAGCTATGTTTCCCCTTTGTCCTTCTATCCAATCAAACTTCCAACCCTAACTTGAGACCAAGAAGAAAAAAGCCTGAGAGTCCAGGATCAGAGAACTGAGAAGAGGAAATGGACGACCCTTGTATGGACATGTGGGATGAGTACAAAATGAAGGGTCACCTACAGAAAGGGAGGAGTTGGCAAATATATTTCCTATCCCAGTTTTGCCCGCAAATCCTTCTTCTCTTCTAGACAAAAGAAAATGCTGGTAGAGAGACTATTGTAACAAAAATATCTTATCAAGGAGAGTAGATCCCTGCTCTAGAAAGGAAAGGCCACTTTGTATCTAGAAAAAGGAGAGCAATGATGGATAGGTAAATGTCTAGTGAGAGAAGCATGGGGGAGGCCCCTTTGGAGAGCAGTGAAATCTGGGCAGGTCAGGGAGAAAACAAAGACTAGCCCCTGAAAGCTGGGCCGAACAGAGGCCATAAGATAATGACCTAAAATCTTTAAAAAAGTGTTTTTCCCAAACTCCCCCTGCAAGGGTAATTTAAAACAAGCTGTTAGTAATGACAAAAGAAGGCTTTCCAGAGAATACATTTCACTGAACCCTCTCTGGATTCTTTGTTCCAAGAAAACGTTTAAAGAGTGCTTTTCTATAGATCCCAATATTCCTCTTTCTCCTTTATTACTGGGCTCTTGTTGTTTTATACTGATTTTAATGGGTTTGGGTTTTATGGTAACGATGTTTTTCTTTATTGTAAATGACCTGAAATCCTTTTTGGGAAACAGCACGGTATAAATTAATGTTTTTGAAAATACCATCCAATCTTGGTGCTCCCCACGTTTTTCAAACTAAAGAAAATCAAGATTAAAAGAAGTACATACTACATAAAATATATAAGTGCATTTTATATTTAATGTAAATAGAAATATATATATACATATATATGTGTTTGTGTGTGTGTGTATATATACATATACATATACATACATATACATATATATATATATATATATATTCTGGCAGGAAGAGGGTAGCTGTGTGATTCCCTTTAAAAAGAAAGATTAGCAACTGTCTTCATGTGAAGCTTACTTTAAGAGAATACTTACAGTGCACCTAGTAGAAATAAAAATTGGGAACTATTTGCAATGATTCAGATTCTTAGAATGAAAATGAAAAACCATAATGTGAAAGTTTTAGAATCAGAGCAAAAAATAGAGATACTGAGACAAAAGCTGTCTTCATGTCAGGGAAATAAAGCCCATGTAGGCTAAAATTTCACTGACTACCTATATTCTTCAGAAGCTTGTGGGATGAAACAGTTTCTTTACTACAGACATTATATAGGAGAGACTGCACATTGCCAAAGCAAACACATCAATAAGGAAAAGAATAATGCATCCAAAACTAGTGAAAGGAAATAGAATAACCCTGCTATAGCACTAACTCTGTAAACTCACTGAAGGCCACACACGGTTTACATACTTCAACACAAATTTATCTCATTAAATCCCTGAACTAGCTTATGAGGAAGGCCCAAAGAGGATACGTTGTTTGTCCCAGGCTGTGCACCTTATCAGTGGTGGAGCCAGGATACAACCTCTGGTTACCTGATTCTAGAGCTCACCTTCATCATCAATCACCTACAAAAATGAGCAGAAAGGGGAAAATGACAAAATGGAGAGGAAGAACAGTCTTCCTTTGCTAACAAAGTTCATGAATGGGAAAGCTTATGAAGGAAACAAGGTTGAGAAGATTATGAGTGAAATATGCAATTACACTTCTTGGAGTATCCAATTTATTAATTCATTGAATACCTAATATTTTCAAGTCACAATGCCACCTGTTGGGGAAGATACAAGAAATTCATCTGTTTGACTTCTTTCCATGAGATCCTTTGGTGGTTCCCTGATGCTTCAGAAAAAGAAAAAAATGTGAGTCCTTGGTTTGACCTCAAGGCTTTCTGTGACCCAGTCTCATTTACTGTCAGTGCTCCTGTAGCTTGTTCTCAAGCCTTTCTGAAATGGTCACATGCCATCTCTCGTGTCTTGGTGAATTTCCATAGGCTGTTCCCTCTGACAGTAACTCTCTCCCCTTCATACCACTCCTATCCCTTTTGAACTGCCTGCAAGAAATCCTTCAAATGTCAACTCAAAGAGATTTTGTGAAGACCTGTCTGACTAAACACAGGTCTGAGTTAGGTATCCCTCCTTTCTGGCCTCATAGCCTCTCACATTATCCTTTGTTAGTTTATTTTCCTCTACCATTGAAATTTACATTGTTTTTTTTTTTCAAGCAGGAATTATATTTTTTATCCTTTTCCCTGCACTGAGCTTGGCATAGGAGCCATATAAAAACATCTGAACTATTTAATGAAAGAATGACAGGTTTTAAACGGTGAATATATGCAACATAAATAGGTAATTACCAACTTTTAAAAAGAAACAGAAAATCAAGAGAAGGCAAATAAAGCATCAGTATTTGACTTGTTCTTGAAATCCCTTTTCTCACTCCACAAAGGATTTGAAGTAGCTTACAAAAATGTTTCAGTACAAAGGATGAAATATATAGTCAAGAGAATCATTACAAATGGGAAATAATCACACCTTCGGTTAGATAAGCACACTAAGAAAGCATTCTATACTTCATTACAACGGGGGGGAGGGCGGTGAGGGTCCACAAATATCATTCTTAGTGACCAAAGCATGATCTGTTAACAGATTCACAGGGGCCATAAGAAATCAAATCAGTTTTTCAGAAACAGAGCTGTTTTGATTGATAAACCTGAGGAAAATTTCTTCTTTGTTTTCATACAAAGGGAACTCTCCATAATAAAGAACTCAATGTTCCCTATGCTTCCTTACACTTCCCATAATAATGCATTTCACATAGCTATTTCAAATAAAGTCTTTCAATATATGTCCATGGCCTAGCACTAAAGCATACTTCAGCAAGAGTAACCCTAAGAGGGGTCAAAATAATACTGTCCAACACGGTAAAATAGACCACTGATGGTTGGACTCTATCCAAAGGTAACATTCAGGACAGCCAGAAGAGCATATGTTGCATGGTCTTCAGGAAATTTTCCATAAATATGATATCTCATAATGGGCATTTAATAACAACCTGACAGCAGGAATTTCAAGACTGTATTATTTGGCAACAATCTAGAGAAAAGAACTTCTGTTCTTCTGATCAGAGCACATTCACATACACTGCCAACCAACCGAGAAGAGTAAATGTAAAATAAGGAGTCTAATGAAGATTTATGCCTGAATGGATGCCCACCCAACCATTTTAGAGGAGTACACCTGGTGAAGTTTTTACATTTTTCCCTTAGAAATTCGTCCTGGGTCTACAACAGGAAATACATAATCAGGCAACTGATTAGGATAAAGCATCATCAATGTTATTTTGAAAGTTTCTTAAGGCTAGTATCATTAATAAACAACCACAATCTTAAAAAAAAAAATGTGGGTCTGTGTTTCAAGAGAGTCCACACTGTGTTTCTAATGAAAACCATCTATCTTCCTGGTATACCCTCCAAGACAAATGAGTTGCAAATTAAAATTCTGTCTGGAAATTATTTTTAAGAAGAATATCTGCAAAATGAAATTATTTTTTATTTTAAAGCATCTGAATTTATGTCCATTATCCACTTGGATATAGAAAGTGATGAAAGATTCTCTCTTCACACTAACACTGGGGATATGCAGCTCCTCTCTGGTATTGTGGGGAAAACAGTAGTGCAAAGTCAGTGTAATGAAGAGAGTGATAGCTACAGCTTTTAGAAGCAAACACACATAACCTGGGAAATGTCCACACGAGGATGGTAAAAGAGATATAAGGGGGTTTTATCAGAACACTTAAAACGTCTGCTACATTTGGATTATCATCACTATTTCACAGACAAGAAAATCATCAGAATTTTCTGCCCAAACTCACATGGTTGACAAGTGGCAGTGCCAGGACCAGAAGTCCAGCACAGTCAATATTTATTGGTTGCATTCTCAGTGTCTATTCCCCCAGCTTAACAGGACTCTCACTTTCCCAAACATATGGAGATGGGCTATAACTGGTCATAGAAAATCACTCTATACCATTTTTCTGGCAACGATTGCTTCAGTATTGAACACACTGAGCTCCAAAAGAAGTAAACTCTCTGTACTAGTGTACTATAAGATGGTTCCCACAATCTCTGTCCTCTAGTGTTACTGCCAGGATTCCATGACATGACAAGACAGTATGCAGCAATGTAATTAATGCAATTATTAATCAGATACACTTTAAGGTAGGGAGATGATCTAGATGGACCTAGCTTAATTATGTAAGTCTTTTAAAAGCAAAAAGATTCCTCAGGCTAGTAGGAGCAAAGGAAATCAGAGAAACCGGAAAAGGATTTGCCATGTTGTTGCTGGGCTGAAGATCTAGGGGGTGATGTGGTAATAAATATGGGGAGACTCTAAAAGGATAAGACTAGTTGACATCTAGCAAGGAAAAGGCAACCTCAAGCCACACTGCCACATGGAACTGAATCCTTCCAACAAGCGTCTGGACACCAATTTTCCCCTAGAGTCTCCAGATGAGAACTCAGTCTGGCTAAAAATCTCAATTTCAACCTTGTAAATCCCAGAGCAGAGAACCCAGACATACCACACTGGACATCTGGCCTATAGAAATTGTGAGGTAGTAAATTTGCATTATTTAACCTATTAAGTCTGTGGCAATTTGTTACACAGCAATTGAAAACTAATTAAATTTCTACATGTAAATGAGAAAGCTACAAAGGCTCTGGCAGCCATCTGTCAAACGAGGGGACGGTCTGCCAAGAAATGCACCAACACCACAGAAGAAGAGCAAAGAAATAGAAAAAGAGAAGGTAGAACGTTAGTGTCTGCACAAATTGATCAAACCTTCCTTGATACTTGTATATTTGGGGACTTTTTTAAAAAGCTCAATAAATTCCATATGCTACATATAGTCTGACTTAAATTTTCTGTGGCTTATACTCAAAAATACTTCAATCGATTCACCAAATTTCTTGATTCCTAGATTACAATAACTCTGTCTACAATGACACTGGCTAGAAAATGGTGGCACTTTTCCTTGGGTTTCACAGTTACCATAAACCTCTGATTTAATGCAACAACTACTAGAAATGTATGAAAAATAAAGTGGAGGAAAAGACAGAGAAATTGGGTAAAATGTGGAGTATTTCAGAAGAGAAATGTTAACTAAAAGAATACAAATTGAAATTCTCACTTTGATAAAGAATATATCTGAAATGCTGAATATATTGGATGATTGAACAGCATACAAGATGAAACAAAAGAATACATCTACTCAGATCAACAGAAGTTATTCAAATTGAAGAACAAAAAGAAAAAAATGCACCATATATATAGGATACAATGTCAGGGTGACATTACGAATGATGTAGCACATGTATAATTGTAGTCCCAGAAGGAGAAGAGAGTGAAACTTACTTAGAATATTTGAAGAGCTTAGGACTGAGAAAATTCCAAAGTTAATAGATGAAATCAATCTACACATTCAAGAAGTTCAACCAATCTCAAACAGGTTCAAGTTTTCAAGAACATTACATCCAGCTACATCAGAGTAAAACAATGAATAACAAAATAAATAAAAGCTTATAAGTATCCAAAGAAAACTGATACACATTACATGCAGGAAAACAAGAAAACAGCCGATTTGTC
Organism: Zalophus californianus; assembly: GCF_009762305.2. NCBI lineage: Eukaryota > Metazoa > Chordata > Mammalia > Carnivora > Otariidae > Zalophus > Zalophus californianus. The sequence goes on from NC_045597.1 coordinate 50,569,697, forward strand.
ATAAGAAAAATGGAAAATAGAAAATAATGGAACAACTTTTTCAGTGCTGAAAGGGAAAAAATCATAACACTGAATTCTAAATCCATCAAAACATCCTTCAAAATTAAGGCAAAATAACATGAAAAAAAACAATCTTGATATACCATTGGTATAAAGATGTATTTTCACTTTGAAAATAGTTCAGAGGGTCTTAAAATTTTAAACAAACATTTTATGATCTACCAGTTCCACCTTTATATATCTAACTAGATAAATGAAAGCATATGTCCATCCAAAAATTTTCACACAAATTTTCATAGTAGCACTTCTAACAGCCAAAAAGTAGAAATAACCCAAATGTTAATCAACTGGTAAATGGATTTCAAACATGAGTGGTATATCCATACAATGCAATAATATTGAGTAATAAAAATAATGAGAAATTTTTTTTAAGACTTTATTTATTTACCTGACACAGAGAGAGAGAGAGCACACAAGCAGGAGGAGTGACAGAGAGAAGGAGAGGGAGAGGAAGCCCCCTGCTGAGGAGACAGCGCAACACAGGGATATGTAAACTGCCTGGAATTTACCATTCATGGACCTATGGGAAATGTGCATATAAACACAACACAATACACAGTACATATGCACAAACATATATATGACATACATAACACACATTCACAGTCATATGTACGCATACATACATAGGACAAAAACATACATATATACGTAAATGTATGTAATATATATATATAACGTACATACACATTCACATACACACACACACTTGGCAAAGAACTCTTCCCTAGAACATATTCAAGAAAAAAAATTTAAATTCTGCAAATCAGTAATGAAAAGGCAAGAAATCCAATACACTGGGCAAAAGAACTGAAGAAACATTTCACAAAAGAAGATACCCATATGGTTAGCATGCATATGAAAAGAATATTAGTTATCAGAGAAATGCAAAATTTAAATCATGATAAAATATACGCATACCAAAATACCTAAAGTTAAAAAAAATTAATATCAAATGTTGGTGAAACGTGAAACAACTAAAACTTTCATATATTGCTATATGGGTGTAAAAATGGTACAGCCACCTAGGTTAGATTTTTTTTCCAGTCTTATTGAGATGTAATAGATGTAGTCGACATATAACTTTGTATTAGTTTAAGGTGTACGGTCTAATGATTTGATATACGTACATACTGCAAAATGATTACCACAGTAAGTTTCGTTGACATCTATCACTTCACATAGTTACAAATTTCTAATAGAGTTTGACACACACCTCTCTGGTGACCCACTCCTAGAAATATATATTCAATAGAAATAAACGTGTATGTCCACACAAAAGCCTTTACAGGGATATTCCCAGGTTTATTCATAATATTGCCAAATTGTAAACAATGCTAATGTCCATTAATAGATTAAATAAATTTACATATAAAATTTACTACTCATAAATAAAATGGAATAGGATACAGATAGTGCAACAATGTGTTGAGTAAAAGAAGCCAAACACAAGAGAATACCTTCTGCATGGTTCTGTGTACATCAAGTTCAAGAACAGGTAGAATTAAAATTATTGTGATAGCTGTCAAAATAATGGTCACCTCTGGGAGAGGGTATTGAAAAGATTGGGAGATACAGCAGTTTTCATACAGGTGTAAACATATGTCAAAATCCACCTTGTTGTATATTTAAGATTTCAGCATTTAACTACATATAAATCATAAATCACACCTTAATAAAGTACATTTAATATGAAATAAAAAATTAGCTAAGAGGCCTGATTATTTGTTGAAACAGATCAACAAGCAATTTTTACCTCTGTAGAAAAGATTACTTGACTTAATACTCTCGGTATAGCCACTAGCTCATTTAAAAACAACTTCATATAATTAAGGTGATGGAGAAAAATAAAAGAGGCAGTAAGAATTTTTAAGGAAACAGTGGTCAAAACATGTCCCTGTTCTGTAGGTGACTCATCCTAAAAATCACAACCCTTAAGTTTCTCTGGATTCAGTTTTCCATAAAACTTACTACTCAAGAATCAGTAATGACTTCTTACAAAATGGCACATAACTAGATCTTCTCCACTATGTCAAAATCTAACAAGCCATAAATAAAAGTTGGAAATTAAGGTGAAAGTACAGAAATAAATTAGCTATAAATGCCAATATTTTAACAAGAAACTAAAAAAAAGTTTCCTTTTTTAGAGTAGAGAACAATGCTGTTCTATTTTACCAACAAAGCATATGAGAATAATCTGCATATTTGATTTTCCAAAAAAAAAATGTTAAACATTTGAGATGGTAAGCAGCAGCAACATTCATTTTAGCAACCAACTCAAGAATCTTCTCAGGTGGAATTTTATGTCAGAGTACAGTGTGATATCATAAAGTAAACAATGGCCTCAATAATATTTCTGCGACAAATGTAGCAACAATGTATTTTCCTGTAGTGTTCCCAGATAAAAGCTGGAAATACAACATTACCAAACACACTGCCAATAGCAATTCTACAAAGGCCTAAGATAAATATCATCCAAGAATACAGACTTTCTGATCTGAAGGTAGAATTTAGATGATGTAGAGGAGTGGAGGCCGGCATCTTGGTCTGCATGTAGAAATAGCAAAACAGAAAGGAATGATACTGTTTTTAGGGATGTCACTTTAAGATACTACAAAAGAAATTATATGACAGTTATTATTTATACATGAAGAGTATTTATGTGCAAATAACCCAGTTCTGGAACTCAAAAATATTTCAACATAGTTACTAAAATAAATAGGATACACTGCGCTCTCATATCTTGAGCAAAAGTACATATTGTCTGTTTCTGAATTCCTGAAGTTCCTTGAACTGTCTTCAAGCCAGCAAGCTGTGGCTGTCTAAGAAATGTAACAATTACAAATTGCCTGGGCTTTTGAAGTACAAAATGAATTTTAGTCTCAGTCTTTTGACCAGAGAGTCTGCCTTTATGATAATCAACCACATTTGGTTGATACAGTAAAATAGAATCTGTGTTTTCTGGATCCATAGGTTATATGTTATCTCTCTAGCAGATTGTCTATAATTTCAGATGACATCTTCTTATGTTCCTTTTCAAAATATGGACGTGGAGGCTGCTACACTTACTGGCAGAAAATCTTGAAAATCTAGTTATGTCTTCTGGCATAAGTGAGGATGAAACTTGTAAGCTCTGTGCCTCTCCGTGTCTATGCCTTTGTGTGAATAAGTAAGTGTGGTTTCTTGCTCTGGTAGCTATGATCATAAAACCACTACAGAATCTTAGCTGATATCTACAACTCACACACACCTTAACTATTCAATGACGTATATTATGAATAAAATGAGGTTTATTTATGAGTAAAATAAGGTTTTATGCTGAGTGTAATCCTTACTTTTTGTCATTGAGTATTTTCCTTGTAAGTATTCAAGTTGTCTCTTCCATACAGTTTTACTCAGATGATAAATGTAATTTTGACAATTACTGCTCTCTCCCCCAAGAAAGGTCAGAAGGATTACAGAATGCTCTATAAAAATAGAACAGCATTGTTCTCTACCTAACAAAAAGTATATCTAAGTTTGGTAATCATTATAAAACATTACATTTTTTCCTTTTTGAAGGAAGACTCAACATCACACACACACAAATACCTTTTTGTTTGCTTATTCATTTTTTTAAGATTCCACATATAAGTGAAATCACATGGTATTTGTTTTTCTCCATCTGACCTATTCCAAAAGCAGAATCAGACCTATAAATAGAACTAAATGACAGTTGCCAGAGGGAAGGGGTGGAGGGATGAGCACAATGGGTAAAGGAAAGTAGGAGATACAGGCTTCCAGTTATGGAATGAGTAAGTCACAAAGATATAAGGTACAGCATAGGGAATATAGTCGATGATATTGTAATAATAACGTATAGTGAAAGATGGCAGCTACACTTGTGGTGAGCACAGATAACAGAGTTGTTGAATTGTTATGTTGTATACCTGAAACTAATGCAACATTGTGTGTCAACTATACTCAAGAGAGAGAAGGGAAGGAAAGAGGAGACCGGACAAGACAGAGCAAGAGCTATGTGGCATGAGATGAGGGTAGGTACCCAGGCAGGTGCCAGAACAGTCCTGAGACAGAGGTCACACCATGGAACTCTGTGTTGATCTTAAGAACATGAATAGGTTTTAAGCAAGCACTGACATGATCGGATTGCAAAATATTACACAAGCTTCACTAAGGCATAAGGTCTGGAATGAGGCCGGAGCTGATACTGATCAGGTAGAAGACTGTTAAAGTAGCTGAAGACAATGATGGAAGAATATAAGAGGGGGTTGGGGGTGCAAAGGTACTGGAACTCATGGAAGACTTTTAAGCAGGGAATCAAGAAGGTAAGGTTGTCATTTTAGAAACATGTATGATAAATTAAAGATGGCAAGCCCTAAGTAAGACTAGTTAAATGATGATGGCAAAATTATAGGAAGAAAATATGAAGGTCTGCACTGAGACTGAGGGGTTATAGAAGAGAAAATGGATTTAAGCAATACTTAGAAATTCAAATCCCCTTTTTAAATCAAGTTTTGGTGGTCTCCCAGGATTCAGTGACATCAATAGGGAAAGGACACAGAAAAGGAGAAAGAGATTAGAAAGGCGAGGTTAGAGGCTTATGACTTGCAGCAACATGACTTAGCTGATACACTTAAACACACATTACAATTCAGCAGCCTAACATATGTCTCTCCTCAATCCTTCCAAGCTTGCTAATGAGATTTCAGAACAGTTCCTGGAACACAAGAAGTCAAAATATCATTCAAGACTAATCTCCCAAGTATTTTCAGAAAAGGAGTTGTGTTCTGACCAACAGTCTGATAGCCAATGTTTTAAAAGCCAGATCTCAAATATTACTGAAAAAAAAAAAAAAAAGAAATACTGAATTTGCTTGCAATATTGGTCAAATGACAAAAGATACTTCTATTGTCCCTCCTCCCTAAAGCACAGTTAGCGTGTCAGCTAGCGCAGTCTTCTCTGATCTCTACCAGAAGACAGTTCAAGTACAATGGATATTCCATGCAGTGGGCTGCACAAATACAAATATTAGGATCGCGGCAGCCAGAAGTCCCAAATTCTAATCAATTTTAAGAATCACCACAGAGAAATCTAGAACGCCAACTAGAAAACTCTTGAAAATAGGGTATTGTCTCTCTAATTTCCTTTGCTCTAAAGAGCATGTTAAGGTCATGTTAGACATGAAGAAAAACCGAAACCAGTCATCTTTATGAATGCACAGCTACCACAAAAAAAAAAAAAATAAGAACACACATGGGGTGCCTGAGTGGCTCAGTCGTTAAGCGTCTGCCTTTGGCTCAGGTCATGATCCCAGGGTCCTGGGATCGAGTCCCGCATTGGGCTCCCTGCTCCACGGGGGGACCTGCTTCTCCCTCTCCCCCTCCCCCTGCTTGGGTTCCCTCTCTCGCTGTGTCTCTCTCTGTGAAACAAATAAAATCTTCAAAAAAAAAAAAAAAAGAACATATTGTGGATATAATTTATTATAAAAATTTAATCAAAGATCATTTTAACCAAAAAAAAAGTCAAAATGCAAAGTATGAGATGATGGTTTATTATAGACAAAGAAAAATCAAGTATATTAAACATTCATAACAATGCACTAAGGATAAAACAAACCACACTAATTAGATATATATCTCTTCAAAAACTATAATTCTGGTAACATGGGATTTTTAAAAAATATATATTCCGAAGTGCTTTATGAAGCCTCTAATTAAAATGTGGGGGTAAAGGAATATTCTTATGCAGGCAAACTGCTACCCATAGTCACGCATTAGTTGTAAGCATGCCAATTAACTTGGTGGTAACAGAAAAAATAAAGACTAAACAAAAGTTTTTAAGAACTGTGATAAAAAATAACAATTGAATATAAAATGCTGTGTTTTATTAATGAATTAAAATTTTTCACTCCTAAACCTATAATTGCTAACTTATTTCGCTTTAATAAAGACTAAGTTTGTGAAGTACTCCGGATTTTGGAGAGACTGACCGGTACCAAATTCAAGTAAGAAAAATAATATCCATATCCTACCTTATAAATTTGGAAATTGTAGAAGTGCAAACACCTGATGTCTCTAGAAATTGGAGCTGTACTAGTTTTTTTTTAATTTTATTTTTATTATGTTATGTTGGTCACCATACATTAGATCATTAGTTATTTTTTAATGGAAACTTTATTTTGATTTTTAATTATAGAGAACCCGTGGCTTTGAGGCACAGATCAACAGATATATGGAACTTGCAAAATATTTCTATAAGGTTTTTTTTTTTTACCCTGTGCAGGTTTTTTTATTGTTATGTTAATCACCATACATTACATCATTAGTTTTTGATGTAGTGTTCCACAATTCATTGTTTTCGTATAACACCCAGTGCTCCATGCAGTACGTGCCCTCCTTAATACCCATCACCGGGCTAACCCATCCCCCCACCCCCTCCCCTCTAGAACCCTCACTTTGTTTCTCAGAGTCCAGAGTCTCTCATGGTTCGTCCCCCCTCCGATTCCCCCCCTTCATTCTTCCCTTCCTTCTCCTAATGTCCTCCATACTATTCCTTATGTTCCACAAATAAGACGCTATGATAATTGACTTTCTCTGCTTGACTTATTTCACTTAGCATAGTCTCCTCCAGTCCCATCCATGTTAATATAAAAGTTGGTTATTCATCCTTTCTGATGGCTGAGTGATATTCCATTGTATATATGGACCACGTCTTCTTTATCCATCATCTGTTGAAGGGCATCTCGGCTCTTTCCACAGTTTGGCTATTGTGGACATTGCTGCTATGAACATTGGGGTGCATGTGGCCCTTCTTTTCACTACATCTGGGTCTTTGGGGTAAATACCCAGTAGTGCAATTGCTGGGTCATAGGGTAGCTCTATTTTTAATTTTTTGAGGAAGCTCCACACTGTTTTCCAAAGTGGCTGTCCCAACTGGCATTCCCACCAACAGTGTAAGAGGGTTCCCCTTTCTCCACAACCTCTCCAAGAGCTGTACTAGTTTTTTAACAACTTTTTTAAAAGCTATATAAACAAAGTACGAATATTTAAAGTTTACAATTTGCTAAGATTTGACACATGTAAATCCTATACAACCATCCCTGAAATCAAGATATGAATATGTCTACTACCCACAAAAGTTTCTTACCGTCCCTATGTAATAATCCTCATGCCACTACCCAGGCAACCACTGATCTGTCACTACAGATTAGTTTGCAAGTTCTAGAAATCTAGCTAAATGGAAAAAAGTGGAAGCATACAGTATATACTATTTTTTGGCTAACTTCATTCCACAAAAACTATTTTGAGATTCCTTTATGTTATTGCTTGTATAGATAGGTTGCTTTTGCTTTGTGTTTTGCTATGTAATACTGCCTCATATGGGTATACCAGAACTTGTTTAGCCCTCCACCTGTTATGGACCTTTGGGTTCTTTCCAGTTTGGGCTATTGTACATAAAGCCACTATTAATTTGTTTTCAAATCTTTGCAGGGACATAGGGTTCATTTTTCTTTGATAAGTACATAGAAGAAAAATAGCTGGGTTATACAGAAAGTTATGTTTAACATTTTAAGAAACTGTCAAAATCTTTTCTAAAGTAACTGTGCCATTTTACCTTCTCACCAACACGAGAGTTCCAATTGTTCTACATCATTGCAACCAAACCTCCGACAAAGTTTAAAATTAAAAAGCCTGGCATAACAAGTGTTGGCAAGTATGTGAACAACTGTGAGCTCTGGTAGTTGTGCTATTTCATGTAAGCAGACACATTTTGGCATAAATTTGTTCAAGATACTCCTTTGTTTACCCTTTAATCTTTGTAGAATCTGTAATACTATCACCTTTTATTTTTTGCGTTGGTAACGTGTCATCTTTTTTGGGGGGGGGTCCTCTCTTAGCCTAATCATTTGCTAGAGTTTTATTGACCTCAAAGAATGAACTTTTAGGGGCGCCTGGGTGGCTCAGTCGTTAAGCATCTGCCTTCAGCTCAGGTCATGATCCCAGGGTCCTGGGATCAAGCTCTGCATCGAACCCCACATCAGGCTCCCTGCTCGGTGGGAAGCCTGCTTCTCCCTCTCCCACTCCCCATTTATGTTCCTGCTCTCTCTCTCTCTCTCTCTCTGCCAAATAAATAAATAAATAATCTTAAAAAAAAGGGTGAACTTTTAGTTTCATTGATATTTCTCTATTGTTTGCTTGTTTCTATTTAAATATCTTTATCCCTGGCAATACTTTCTCCTAATTAGTCTACTTTGATATTAACATAGTTCTTCTAGCTTTCTTTTGACTAGTGTTTAAATGGTATAACTTTTTAATCTATTTTTATCCTATTTGTATCTACATAGAGTGTTTTCTGTGGCAGTTTTTTATCCAATTGATAATTTCAGATATTTTTTACCTTTTTCTCTTTAACCTTCCTTTAAATTTACTATGTTTTAAATTCCTATTTTATTTCCTTTGCTGGTTTATTATGTATAACTTTGAGTTTTAGTGGTAGTTTTAGTATTTATACTTTACATTTTTAACTTAGAACAATCTGTCTACAAGTTATACCACTCCACATATAATTTAAGAACTTTATAATGGCATACTTCCATTTCTCTAGCCCAGATCTCTGTGTTTCTACTGTTGTATGTTTTTATATTTGCACATGTTATAAACTTCATAATACATTGTCATTTGTGTTCATACTTACACAGTTGTAAAGATATTTAAAGAAGTAATGTTATATGTAATGTTATATATTTACCTACAGAGTAACCATTGTCAGAACCCTTAACTTTGTGTATAAGCAGATTACAATCCACTATTGTTTTCCTTCTGCTTAAAAGACTTCCTTTAACGTTTCTTGTAGTGTATGTCTGATAGACATAAATTATTTCAGTTTTTCCTGTGTTTCAAACATCTTTGTGTCCTTGTTTTTGAAACATATTTGTTCTAGGTATAAAAATTTGCATCGACCAATTTTTTTCTCTCAGTACTTTAAATTGTTGTCCCACTTTCTTTTCCTTTGCATTGTTCCAAAAAGAAATCAATCATTCTCGTATTTGTTCCTCTGTGCTTATCATGCATATCATCATATATAATATATATAAACTACATAGGTAAAATTTTCTATATATTTAATATTTTCTATTTTAAAATACATTTTATACACTTTATACAATATGTACATTTGTATACAATAAATATTTATATAGAAATATAACCATAAATTATATTTACATATATTATATAAACAATATATACATCACACACACATACACACTGTCTCTCTCCTATCCTCCAATTTCAAGGACATTAGTTTGCTTTGTGCTGACCCACAGCTCATGGATTTTTAGGGGGGATTTGTTTTCATTTTTTTTTTTATTCTTTTTTCTCTAAGTATTTTATTTTGGACAGTTTGACTATATATTTAATTTCACTAATCATTTTGTTTTCTGCAGTGTATAATTTGCCCTAAATTCTTTGCAGTGTATTTCCACCTCTAGCAGCTTGATCAGGGTCTTCATATTTTTTAATCTCTCATGTCTCAACTTCTGAATATATGAAATTCAGTTATACAGACTGTTTTAATGTCCTAGTTTGTAAATTCTAAAATCTGGATTAATTTTGCATTCCTTTTTTTTAAGATTTTATTTGAGAGAGAGAGAGAGAGTGGGGGGAGGAAAAGAGGGAGAGGGAGAAGCAGACTCCACGCTAAGCACAGAGGCCAATGCAGGGCTCAGTCTCACGACTCTGAGATCAAGACCTGAGCCAAAATCAAGAGTCAGATCCTTAACTGAGCCACCCAAGCATCCCAATTTTGCATTACTTTTAAATGATTTTTCTCCTCATTATTAGTCATATTTTGTACCTCCTTTGCACACCTGGTAATTTTGATTGCTGGATATTTTGATTTTTTTTTTTTTAATGTGAGGGATATGTTTATATTTCTGTAAATATTCTTGAGCTTTGTTTAAGGATGTAATTAGATTACCTGGAAACAGTTGATCCTTTCAGAAATTTCTTCAAGGTTGGTGAGGAAAGACTAGAGATTTAACTCAGTCTAAGGAATCTATCCAATTCCCCATAATAATGAGGTTTCCAGTCTGGCTGGCGGAAACTGGCTAATCCCAGTCCTGTGTGAGCACAGAGTACGATTTCCTCTTAATTCTTTCTGGTGTGTTTCCCCACCCAGCCTTGTGTAAACGTGCTACTTAGTATTCTGTTGAGTATTCAAGCGCAACTCTGCAATTCTCTTAGGTGTATGTGTAGGTTTCCACTTTCCATATTGTGTTTTGTAAATTCGAGCACCCTCTTTCTCCTCAGACTCTCCTAAACTCTCAACTTCTGGATTCTCCCAGCTCCACTTGGACTAGCTCTTTGTGTGCCACATCCTGAAAATGCTGTCAAGTCAGTAAACTGGGGTACTCATTTTTTTTTCTATTTCTATTATAGCTGTCTTTCATTGCCTGAAGTCCAGTGTTTTAAAAACCATAGTTTTATATATTTTGTCCATTTTAAAATTGCTTTAGAAGAGAGAATAAATCTGGAAACTTCACTTCAACTTGGCTGGAACTGGAACACTCATCATGTTTTAAGGATTTTAACAGTATTGCAGAGAAGATTAAGATCTACCTTTTACATCTACATACAGTGGAAATATCAGAAATCTTCCCATCAGATGTTAAAGAAAATGAAGCCATCACTGGCTCACATATGCTTTATCAAACTAGAGGATAATTTTCTACCAAAAACTTTATTCTGGATTTTGTATCTCCTAGTTTTACTTCATTCAGAAGTTCTCTGGTGTAAGATTGATCATTTGGATTCAAAGGATCTTCTTATGTTACTCACAAATAAAAAATTCCTCCAGTATTCCTTTGAAGGTTTTTAAAATTTTATCCTTATTCATTTTGTTTCTTTACAGTCTCACTTTTCAGACTGTGCAAACTAAAACCAAAGAGTTGCCAGGAGGCCTCCTCTGCCAGCTATCATAGGACTCTGAGGTATTTTTGATTTCTAAAATCATTTTTACCCCGTCTTAAAATAAGTGTATTTTAATAACATTTTATCACATAATAATTTAGTTATATCATTAGCTGTATGCAGCAGCAGAATAAAATTTTCCCAACATTTGTTCCTAGTTAGTACTCATTTATGGAATTTAAGCACTCTGGTATATTGTGTTATTTTTGCTAATTGCATGTCTTCACCTTTAATTACATCAGCGTAAAATATGAAATTGGAAAAAAAATACTGCATTTGCTTCACTTGGGTTTTTAACAGGTTGAATTTTACATTTTGTTCATCCTATGTGATTGTTATAGCTATGAAAATATGACTCCTTTGAAGACAAATTTTTTTTCTAATTTTAGAAATATTAATATTCATAATCATATGATGTATTTCCTAATATCTAATTGCATGATACCCTTGAAAAAGTATTCAAATAATATTAATTACAGTCCATTTGTGAGAGACAAAGTATATGAACTAGGTAATGAAATATACCAATTAAATTGGAAATAACCAAGAAAATATTGTTTAATATTTCTTTTAAAATTCCAATTATTTTAATATATTGACTATTATAATCAGAAAAAAATCATACATAAGTGTATAACATCCTCATTTCTAACACTTCATGACTAGAATTCCTTTGCATGCAAACAAAAAGAAATTAAACTCTTCCCAATTTCTCCAAATTACACACAGACCCCCCCCCCAAAAAAAAGATGTCCCCTAAATCTTTCAGGTTATTAAGCGATTTATCCTGTTTTAGGATGCATGCTATCTTGAAATATTTGTTTAAACTGTAGTTGCAACAATTCCAGCTATATTCTAAGTATTTATTTGACAAACATTTGCTTGATAAAAGTAGAAAATTAATTGCTTCCTTGATCTTAGAAAATATTTTGGGTAATTTCTTAAAGAAATCAGTAGCCATTCCCATGTGGTGGAGCTAAGGTTTCATTCTCATATGCCTGAATCTGCCTGTAATCATTGTCTGATCTCAACTCATGACTCATCCCTACTGCCTGATGCCAAAATCTGATGACATTAGAAAAGATCCCATAAGGCACATCATAAAAAAGTTTCATATACCTTATAACAACAACAACAACAACATCATCATCATACTGGTTCAACAAGGAAGCAAAAAGAATGCAAAAACTTTTTTTTTTTTCATACCTGAGAATTTATCCTTATCCAAACTACTGGAAATGTTACTATGCTCTATGTTTTAAGGGTTAAACAAAAATGGATTACTAGTGTTATTTTCAAGTTTTCTTCATTGCTCCAATAAGTCAATGAACCAGGAGAATTTTACAGGTGTTTTCTTTTGCTTTGTTTCATATTTTATTCATTTCTTTTATTAAGAAACCATTAAAATTATAAAGATTCAAACAGTATGGAAGGCTTCAAAGTGGAAATGTCAAAGTCCCCTTCCCACACTTCCTGCAGTTTACCCCTGCTAAGATTTTCTAGTTTTTCTAGAAACTAGCAAACTAGAAAATAGCTAAAACAAAATAGCTTTGGATATATTTATTGATATAGGTATCTCCCTCCTGGAACTACAGGGTTCTAGATGGGAAGGGGGGGTGGGGGGATGGGTTAGCCTGGTGATGGGTATTAAAGAGGGCACATTCTGCGTGGAGCACTGGGTGTTATGCACAAACAATGAATCATGGAACACTACATCAAAAACTAATGATGTAATGTATGGTGATTAACATAACAATAAAAATTTTAAAAATACTTCATTCAGAAAAGATACAGGTAAGGAAGCAACGATTGAAATGTTTCTTACATTTCCTTTTCAAATTTGTGGTAGCGGGTAGGAAAAGATGAAAATATTTTCTGTGTTCCAAGTCCGTCCTTTCATTGTTTTTTGTTTTGTTTTACATCACCCAGGACCAGCTCCTCTTGGGCCACACTGTTTGGGCAAGAAAGACCTCATCCTTAGTTTCTGGCCCAGCACAGCCTATCCCACCCACTGTGGGGATTAGTTCATTAAGGACACATGACTTAACTCTGACCAGTGGGGGCAGGTTTGGGCTTCTGTTTCACTGACTGTATCTACTATCAGGATTCCTTTAACTAGGCAGAATCTATTCATAGTTTGCCACTTTGCCTGGTATTGATTTAAAATTATTCCCAACATTCTGTCCCTTAGCTGGTTGCCTTTTGCTCTACAACTTTTGGCTCAGGCTCCTGCACCCAAATACTCAACTACCTGGGCAGTATTTTGCCTAAGATATGCTAATAACACTTTATCTCTAAGTTAATGTCTTTGACATCCACCAAAATTGTACTTTACAACTTTCTTCCACAGTCCCATATTGAGACATATCTGAAAAACTGGACACATCTGGGGAAAACACAAAACTGATTACAGTAGTTGATATAATAACTTAAATAATAATGGAGACAGACCTACATCGTATAATGAATACACACCAAAAATCTAAAGTGAAATTGGAGTATAGATAACTATGAACGTGTGGCAAATAAATACACTAGAATTTTACTTAAATTCAGAGTGACAGGTGAATGTTTGTCACTTTTCATAGACAAACAAATTAAAGAACAAAAATTTACTGACAACACTGGGTAGTAATAGAGATATAAACCTAACTCAAACACACAGCTATGTGCAAGGACAAAAACAAGATATTATCATTTCCACATAATCTCCTTTTAATCATCAAATATCTACATTTTATAGGAGAGATTTCTAAATCTTATGTGAGTCATTTTCAAATTTTAAAACCATGGTGTTTCCCATCAAACGACAGAGCCATTAACATTCATGGCAGCTGAGAGTTGTTTTTTTTTTTTTTTTTTTTTGCACACATGGCCTTATGCCTGAGCTTCTATTATTTCTGTTCCAGAAGAATGCAATAAATATGTCTAGAGACAAGGGACAAAGTTAATAAAAGGCTGTCCTTTCCTTTGCCTAAGACCCTGGTTTAAAATGAGCTATTTTCCCTGAACACCATATTTTAATTGGATGGCTTCAGCTTCAGCCACAGACAAAAGCAATCCAGATCATGATTATTTGCAATATAATTCTTGATATGATAAGCAGTCACAGAGCATGGATATTAAAAAGTAAACTTCTTCCATGATAAGATCCTAGAATGCAACCTGGTAGGTCAGTTAAAGGACCACCACCAATATGATTTGTATTGTGTATATCCCTCTCAAAGATTCATAAAAATTTTATAATTATAGATGCTTCACAACCATTTGACTTCTAACTGGCTCAGTTTTTTAAACGAGTTGCTTCACTAAAGTGCTTTTTGCTTTTAATATGTATTTGGGATTCTTATGAGTTCTACACCTTGTGGAGGGTGGACAATGTTTAGTAGATAGCAGACTCTCTGGAAATATTTTCCCATTTTAAAGTAATTTTTCTATCTTTTCATGTAATTTGTAAAATATAAAGTACCCGTCTATGTTTTCTTATCATACAAAGGTGGTATTCTCAGGCCCATTGCTCAAAATACTAAAAATAGATTCTGAATTGAAATTATACTATGTTTCAAATCTTTGATCCTAGGGAGTTTCTGAAATCCAAATTTTATAGAGTGATCTAAAGAAGGACTGAGAATGGCTAAGCTTGCATAGTGCCTTACCCACTCTGCTTTTTTAGGGGTCATTTTAATCTCCTGAATGAGAGATTGATAGCTAGGTCATCAGTGTGAATAATCACACTGGTATAGCAATATAATTCCTCCTCTGATTACCTTTTTTAAATTTTGGGGAACTAAACAGATAAAGCTGTGGTTCTCAGCTTGGGTTGATTATGCACCCCAAGAAGTATTTGGCAATGTCTGGAGACATTTAAAATCATCACCACTTGGGGGAGGGGGTCACGTGCTAATGGGTAAGGGCCAGAGAAGTTGCTAACCATCCTACAATGCTCAGAACAGCTCCCAACAACAGAGAATTATCTGGTCCATGATGTCAGCAGTATTAAGGTTGAGAAATCCTGACACAGGTGAACAAAAGTAAGAGAAACAGTATAGAGTTATATTTTTTTTTTAAGATTTATTTATTTGAGAGTGTATGAAAGGGGGAGAGCACATGAGCAGGGGGAGGGGCAGAGGGAGAGACTCTCAAGTATAGTGCCCTGAGCACAGAGCCGGATGCGGACTCAGTCTCAGGACCCTGAAATTATGACCTGAGCTGAAATCAAGAGTCAGACACTCAACTGACTGAGCCACCCAGGCACCTTTTGAGTTAGACTATCTTATTTTATTACTAAATTCTATTCTCCAAGCCCAAAATAATCATTTAGCTTTCTACTTGTCTAAAGTCACATAGCTTTAATTACAAATTTCACTCATGCATTCAGACATAAATTCATTCACTGCCTCATTAAAGATAAAAGGGGGGATTTCCTAAATTTCCAACTGAAATAAGTACATGAAATATTTCAGATATTAAAGACAAACAAATCAGGGTAGAAATATAAAGCCAGATTAAAACATATACACGCCTAGGACTTTATGCTAAGGGCAAGGGGAAATCACTGAAAGAATTTAAGCTTGACAACAGACATACTATTTCTGTTTAGGAAGACTACCCATGTTGTACTAGAAATATATATAAAGAAATGCACAGAGTCAGAATCCAAATTATTATAATGCTCCAGACAAATGGCTTGGTGTAAAATATTGTCCATGAAATGGAGAAGTGGGCTAATTATACAAGATGTTTAAGAGGTAGAATTGGATCCAACTATACCACTAAGGAGTTATGAGATCATGAACATGAGGACCAGTCAAGGATCATGCTTGGATTTCTTTTGGCTTAAACAAGGATTCCTCCTTTTAACAACAGAGAGAGAAAATAGTGTGTTGTGGGAGGGAGAGACAATAATCTCAGCTTTTTAAACCTTAAAACAAAAACCTGTGTAACACCTTTGAAAATGTCCTTAGATAGTTGGTTATGTGCAATTAAAAATTCTGGACTAAAACCTGAATTTGAAAACAGGGAAATCTTCAAGAAGTCATCAAAGTGGTAGACATTTGGTTTGGCCAGAATTCATGGGTACCCAGAAATCACAGATGAGGACGGTCTGGATGTCAAAGGAAATTTGTTCAATCAGAGTCGATGAGCTCATCAGGGGCAAATAGGGTATAGTGCAATGCCTCAGTCAAAAAAATATAATGAAAAAAAAAAAAAGAAAAAAAAATATATAATGAAGAAAACGTGTTGGAAAAAGACATGAACTCTGAGTCCGGAATTCTTTCAAATAAAATCTGGTTAAAATTAAACTGACATTTGTGTAGTAATTTAAAATTTACAGAGCGCTTTCATGAGAATTATGTTTTTTAATTCATACAACCTAGGGGAGGGCAGGACAGATATTACTATTATTTCCATTCTGTAGACAGGATTACTGAGGCAATAAGAGTTAAACTGTATTTTTCAATATCATGTAGGATAAAAGTGCCATCACTGAATTTTAAGCCAAATGTTCTCATCCTAAGCTCTGTGAATTTTTCACCACCATCACCAACCCCCCCCACACACACACATTGCCTGAATATGGACAAATAAAAATTAAGAATGAATGTTGTTTAGAAAATAGTACCCCCCAAACAGGATTCTACATATGCATTAAAAATAAGTCAGGGACATTTCATGAGACTGTAGCACAGTACCAAAGTATCTTTTTTTTTTTTTTTTTTTTATTTTTTATTGTTATGTTAATCACCATATATTACATCATTAGTTTTTGGTGCAGTGTTCCATGATTCATTGTTTGTTCATAACACCCAGTGCTCCATGCAGAACGTGCCCTCCTCAATACCCATCACCAGGCTAACCCATCCCCCTACCCCCCTCCCCTCTAGAACCCTCAGTTTGTTTTTCAGAGTCCATCATCTCTCATGGTTCGTCTCCCCCTGACATACTCCCCTTTTCTTCCTCTCCTGTTATCTTCTTCTTTTTCTTTTTTCTTAAAATATGTTGCGTTATTTGTTTCAGAAGTACAGAACTGTGATTCAACAGTCTTGCACAATTCACAGCGCTCACCGTAGCACATATTTCTATGTCATTTATCTAACCTGAGACGTATTTTTAATATTTTAATGTTATTAAAATAGATCACTGCTCTCCATAGTATTTGGTCACACATAGCCTCCTAGCTCAAATAAAATTTTAATATGTTTCCATTATAGGGGCGCCTGGGTGGCTCAGTTGGTTAAGCAACTGACTTCGGCTCAGGTCATGATCCTGGAGTCCCAGGATCGAGTCCCACATCGGGCTCCCTGCTCAGCAGGGAGTCTGCTTCTCCCTCTGACCCTCTTCCCTCTCGTGCTCTCTCTCTCTCTCTCTATCTCATTCTCTCTCTCAAATAAATAAATAAAAAATCTTAAAAAAAAAAATTTTAAAATAAAAAAAAAATATGTTTCCATTATAGATAATTTTATAGTTTATCGCTAAATGTATATTTCAAATGACCTTGGATGTCAAATTTAAATGGCCAAGGTTTCCTGGAGTAGGAAATTCAGAGGTAGAGGAACTTTAACACGTGCTCTGGTTTCAATGGTGCACTATCTCGAATAAAAATTGATAATGACTCCAGGACTGGAAATGCTTTATCAGTCCCAGGGGCTTAGTTGCCTCACGCCAGATGCGGGAAGTCGACTGTATTCATTAATCTCCTTCAGTGAGGTCACAGGTAGAGAGAGCAGCAGCTCCAGGGGGGATAGCTAGGGAAATAAAAGCAAAGAATACTGAGTTTTGTGCAGTAAAGGCAGGATGCAGGTGTATAGAGTTCTCATTGTCTGAAGTATGTAAGTAAATTGAAAGTGAAGTCTACTGAAAGAGAACACTTTATGTTACTTGAGTCTTCCCATTCCGATTCCATCAAGGATAGACAGCACCTGTTCACGGTAACTATCACTTTGTATTTCTCTTTCTCCCTCGCCTACACTTTTAAAATTACAGAAAAGGAAGTAATTGTTCTGGCTTTGTTATTTTGTTGTTCAGTATTGGTGAAAATTAGAATTAAAGCGTGTGGTATCTTTTTATGACACTTTCTCTGTCAGCATGTTTCTCAGAATTGAGCTTAACCGATTCAAGTGAATCTGTGTGCTGAAGTGACTCCTGAGGGAAAATACAAATCCTTCGAAAGAATTGCTACACAGCTTCAGCAACAAGCACTGAGACCTCCTTATCCAGCCTAACCCTGCTTACATATTTCAGAACTGAACCCCAATCTTCATCCCTGCACAGGATCTCCCTGGTGATTTGAGCAAGCCTTGTTAACAGTTTCATCTAACAGGCTCAGCAGGTTCAACATTTGATTATCTTTCCCTCAGGTTCACGATCAAGTCTTTTTCCTTCGTTATGCACTGACAGGAACACTGTGCTCAGGTTCTGTGGGTGGGTAGCTTCACATGCTGAACGTGCTGAAAATGCAAAATCGACAATCTGGGTAAATCTCACATTCAAGGAATTTAATTGTATTATTGAAATTCAGGGCTGTGCCCCTGAGACATTGATCCAGTATCGTCAGTTTCAAATCCTGGGTGCACTGGCAGCATGATGATGTGTTCACGGAATTTGCAACTGAGATAATGAGGCATCAAAGCTTAGGACAGGATCGCTAACCAACAGAAAACAGGGGAACCAAAGCGAATCGATACAGACCAGCCTGAAGGAACCCTCCTGGCAGCGTGCGATCTTGGCAAAACTCCTCAGGTTCCAATTTAAGAACAGGCTCAGGACTTTGGAGAGGGGCACAGTTGGATGTGCAGACCGGGGTGATGCTTTTGCTTTCCAAGGCACAGAGAATGTTTACTCATAAGCTTTCATTGCCAAAGGGAAGACGCTCTGGCTTCAGCAGCCAATTAAAACAAAGCAGTGGAATACAAAATATGAAAAGAAAAAGAGGAGGAGGAGGAGGAGGAAAAAGACATGTGACAAATGGTTGTTTTCTTTTGTTGTTCTATGCTCTGCAAGAAGTTCGATGTAATCTGCTCTGTTGGGGCCTTCTTAAACAATTGAAAAGGAGGCGAAGGCCCACACTGGTAGGAGGGGGATATACTTTAATCATGAAGTTGGATTCTTCTGAATGTTTGTCTACTCCAGAGCTGAGTAAAAGAAGCCAATTTTCACGTCAGAGTGGTGAAAGCGAGTTTAAGGTGTTTCTTAGGCTCAACCAAAACAGACTATTGTCTTTCGTTCACCCGTTGACTCAGCAACCCATTTTCCCTTTCAGATTACAGATGTCCTTTAAACTGAGCTAGAACACCAAAAACAGAGAGAAGGAATCCACCAGGATAGATAGATCCTTCAGCCTGAATTTTGTACTTCATTCTTGGGCAATTTATTCTAGTGGGTTAATGATTAAATTACAGGTGAGATTCTCACTCCAACAAAGCACAGGGTGGGGGTACATCTCTAACTGCAGAAAGATTTTCCTTTAGGTTTGCTGTGCTGACCCAAATTATGACCTAAGTGATGAAAAGCACTCTTTTATTCTCAGAATCTCTTGGTCTGGATAATAAAAATATGGTAATATATGGTCACCCTGAAAACCTAAAAGAGTTACCATTCAAAAGGAGAGGGATTTTCTTTTTACCCCATAGTGTTTACTGTACCATGTAACACTTAAATGTTGTAGCCCCATGACTAGTTTGGAAGAAATATAGATCTCACCGCCTCAGCTGCCTCTGAAATGGAAGAATAAATGTTATCTGAAAAGACTTTAGGGGAAAAAGTCCTATATGTGTAGCTGGATTTTACCTGTACCTAAATTACTCCTTACGTGCTTTAGAAGGTGCAAAGATCCGCTTGCAAAAGACCAGGAGATTTCCACACTACCTGAGAAACTGCTGGCCTACTCTGCGGCTCTGAGTCAACTTTCCCTAACCATGTTCCCACCACTGTAAAAATGCTGTATTTTGCAATTCAGTACCAAGAAAGTTAGTCAAATAAAGATGTCAAATTATTCAAAACTAGCCTTTTAGACAAATAAGTGAAATATATTTATTCTAACCATTTTGGATTAGAAAAAAAAAAAAATCTCTAATATATTTGGAAACTTCCTTGACCTGATCATCAGAAAACCTCTGAATAAAGTTCTCTAAATCATTGGAAAGGAATTGGTACTGATACTAGGAAATACATTGGCACTGCCATCCTGAAAGTGATCTCCTATCAGTCTGACATTGTCAATTACTTTTTTTTTTTTTGGAGGTATTAAAATGAATGAAAACTATGAGAGACTGATTCCACTGGCACATGACAACAGCATATAAAGCTGTCCATTCAATGAAGGTTAAACAGGTTTATCTAAAATGTTTGTTATTCATATAAAATTATCTGCACAGTTCTAACAGATGACCTTGAGACTATTTTGTAAACAATAGTCTCTGATTCCAGAATCTTTAACTCCATCTGTCTTCTAGAATCAGGTTCAACACTCTCTCACAATCACTTCTGCTGCCCTCGATGGAGGGACATCACATTTCGTGAAATTTTCTAACATTGCCACCAGAGAACTTAGGACCTATTTTCCCTTTAAAATCTACCAAATAAAGATTTGTTTTATCTTCCCTTCCATTTCAAACCAGTCAAATTTCATTCTCCTGGAACAGGAGATTGAAGTACTTTGAAATTTGGTAACTTCTTTAACATGCTTATTAATCTCATAATTGGACACCAAAAAAACTTAATTGTCCTTTGAACTGAGGAAAAAAACCACACTAAGTTTTAATCCCATGTAGCAATTAGCTGACTCATTCCTTTAGTCATAAATCATGGCTCATTGCCTACTATCTGCTAGACTCAGGAACACATCAGGAAACATGGCAAGAATAATCTAGAGATCGCCCCTGCCCACAGTTGGGAGGCAAAAAAAAAAAAAAAATGCAGGCAAAGGAAAGGCAAAATGACTACAATTTCTCTGTTCTATCCCCATGCCCTGCCATCCCAACACCTATGTCATTAAAACTTAAAGATCTCAATTTTTTATATATATTTCTAAGGGCCCATACTGAATATCATTCCAAAACACAGCACAGATGCAATGCAAACTTTTCAGGCAATTGATAAAATCAAAACACCTTCTTCCCTTTTTTTGCTTTTAAGTCTAGTGTTGTTTTTTTTTAATCCCCTACCAATCATTGTTCAATATTCATTCTACTATGAAGAAATTATTACCCCATTGCACAAATTACTCTCACTCCAAAATGACACAATTAGAAATTTTCAGCTAATCAGTAAGTGGTCTGTAGTTTGATTCCCATTCATCAGTGATGTGAAAGGGGAAGATGTCAAGGAAGGGGGAAGCAGCGCTCTATTAAACATTCCTTATTAAGAAATGAATACTGAAATTGATTAATAATTGAGAAAAGAATTAAATTCTTTTCTTTCAGCCATATTATAGAGAAGAGATTGCTTTAGTTAATGGCAATTATGTGAAATATTCTGGGTAATGAAGCAACTTAAATAAACTTTGCAGTCCTCACTCATACCACAAATAGAAAAAAAAAAAAAAAAACAGCAATTTGAATGTAATATCCACAATTTTCATTTAAGATTATGAGGAAACTCAGTGCTTGAACTAACTCAGCCTATTAGGAAATAACATTTCAGTAATCCTAAGTGTTATTATTATTAATAATCATAATAATAACACTCTCTGCCTAATTTCCTTTAGTTTGACTAGCATAGTTTACAAATATTTCCAATAGGCTACTAAAACTGTAACCTTCTAGCCCATTGAGATTTTGAAGGGGTTACAAACACCGTGGAGGTGGGAGTTAGGTCATCACAGCTTCAAAATGTATCGGTTTAATTATATCCTCTTACTTGTTGTTTGTTTCCTATGTCATTTATGTACAGTAATTAATTCACTGGATGTCTACTAAATGAGAGTAGAGTCTCTCATGCTTATGTGCTATAGATCTTATGATCATGGCACATTTAACCACCCTCTGTATTTGTTCCCAAAATTCTCAGCCACTTGAATAATCAAAAGCCAACACTTTAGCCTCTGGCGGTCTTTGTGGAGGGAGCAGACCAGGTAAGCACTACCTACCACAGCCAGCTCCCCAAAGACCACTGTTGGCATTGTTTGTTCACAGGCAGTGTTAGTAATTTTAGATAAGACTTTAAAGTACCTAATAACTGGATGTTCATTAAGACAGCAATGAACCAGATGTCAACTATTTTAGGGTCTCTTCCCAGCTCACTAAAATAATCAAGTTGGAAAAAAAGTTTTGCTCAATACACACAATTAGGAGACACATGATCAAAGCTGTGTGAAAACATAGATAAGGAGAGAGAAAGCTCGGAAGTCTAAAGAGTATTACTTCTCTAAATGGCACAAGTATGTATTTTACATATTTTCAATAAATAGAAATTACTTTTATCATGGCAAAATTAGCCTTTATGGAAATACTTTATTACAATCATAGTTTAAAAATTTAGCGGTCCACTTCCAAAACTCTGACATATACTTAAAAAAATATTTTCTGAGCACTGTCAAATACTACATTATTTCTATGGTCACTGGCTGGTAACTTTCTCATTCCTAAATATGTGTTTATTTCAACTAAGGCATGTGGAAGAGGAAAATCATCTCTCACTTTCTTCGATTTAAAGTTATCTTTATTAGGTGTTGGTCAAAGGTGTTTACCATCAATGGTTTTATATAAAATTTTGGATGCTTCTCCTAACTCAAACCATGAGGCAGAAATGACATCCTGTGAAAAATCCCCAAACAGGACTTTTTCTTTGAAAGAATTACTGCCAATTCAAGAAGGCTTCAGTCTTCCCAGGATTTCTCAAGACGTTTTCTAATTTTTGTGGTGTTTTGAAGCCTGGAATCCATGATTCCTTCATATCTAGCTTCCCAAGGGTTAATCTGAGGGGGGAAGGGAGGAAAAAACCAGCAGGCTGAACTTATTTTCTCATCCCAGTAGTCTATTTAGATAGCAATTTTGCTTTTCACATAGTGCTATTCGGTTCCAGCTAAACCTCTGCATCCATTATTACTAACGATATTGTTCTCTTAGATTAGTAAGATGAGAATTGCAGAGGGTTTGTTGCTTAAAGGAATGACAGTAAAAAACACAGGAATTTATTTAATGTAGCTAATGTAGCTATAGAGGAGGCTAACAGAGAAACTATTATATATAAGCAAAATTTTTATTTATAGAGTTACATACGTGTACTTTTTTCATTAAAGACCAGAAGAGATCTGCAGAAATGTCCAAAAAATCAAAAGCGTTAGACACAAATGTAAAAGACTTTCAACTCAACTTATAGATAATTCAAGCACATAAAGAAAATTAAACATAATTTTAACTTTTTGAAAAGTTTAAAATTAAAATAGGAGGCAATCCAAAATAAATTACTGCCCACCTAAGTTAACAACACAGAGGGAGCAGATTCTATGGTAATTTGGAGAAATATGCAGAAATTGTCAAGTCACCATTACCCTGCTTTATGTTTCTATTTCTAACATGCAACTTGATTCAGTCCACTTCATTTTTCCCGCCTCCAGCAGAGTCCAAGGATCTACCTTTTCTCACCTGATCCACTCAGGGGGCTCCTCGCAAATCTCCCTGCTCATCTGCTGTATTCAGCCTCTACTCTCCATCTGATCCTTTCCTGCTGCACATGAAAATGTTCCGGTCCCTTCTAGTACCATTTCTGACCCTCTAATTTGCTCTCTCAATCTCGCTTTCTGTCTTTACAGCCACAGTTCCCAAAACACTGCTTTGTACTTTTTGTCTGCCCTTCTCCAGTGTTTTTCTGCTAATTCATGACCTAATTAATTCATTCAAAATCCTACTGTAACACTCAATTGGACACTTACTTCCTGAGGTCATGAAGAACCTCTTAATTGTCAGGTCCAATTTGACCTTTCTGCAGTATTTAACACTGTTGACCATTCCTGTATTTTGGAAACTCTTCACATTTGCCTTTTATGACACACTTCTTCTTTCTGCATCTCTGCTTATGTGTCAGGCAGGGTCATGGTAGGAAACAGATGGTACACTTAAATTGGACACTTTGAGAAGATTTTAATACAGGGATTATTTACAAAAGTGTGAGCAAAGGAGACAATAGGATAGTGCAGTTCCCTAGGTTTAACATCTATGGGTGTCACTAGTCCTATGCAGACAGTGCAAAAAAAAGGAAAGGGTTGCCAGAACCTTGAGATGGACAGGCTTTTGTTGAGCCCCACAAGAAACGTGACCTTTGCTCATGGGACATGTTGATGCTTTGAGAACCCCAACAAGGATGGATGTGGGGAATAAAAACTGCACTCACTCCCCTTCCATTTTTTTTTTCCCAAGTGCCTCCTCCTTTTTTGGGTGAACAATACCAAAAGCTACAGCATAAAGGAACGATTTTATGTGGTCCAAACAAGTCAGTTTCTCAAGGCACAGAGCAAGGTGGAGAGGAGTGAAAAGTTAATCTGAAGGAGCTAACAGAAGACATTCTACCAAGCCTTTATTTTTAGTGGTGGTTTTTCTCCAGAGTTCCAATTTGAATCCTCCTGATTTCACATTCTTGAAACATCCTCCTGATCCTAGCACCTTCTTGTCTTCAGTCTTGGCATATATTATTACTCCTACCCTGGTGATTCCTCAATCTGTGTCTCGAGTATAAATATATTCTCCGAGGCCAGTCTCATACATGCAACCATTTAAAGGTATCTCTTTCTTGAATTCAACATCACAAAATCTGAAGTCCTTTTCTGCCCACCTTACTTTCTCTACATTCTCTCTCTTGGAAACCGACACCAGAACCTACCCAATCAGCAAAGCCAAAACCAAAAATTATCCATCCCTGACTCCTCTTTGCTCCCCAGATACAGCTAATTGATCACAATACTTTATATACTGTCTCCTAATGAATATTTCATTTACTCACTCCTGTGCACTGCCACCATCACTATCCTGATGAGTGTGGCAAAAACATCCATACCAAGAGTTATGGAAACTGATTACATGAAGAGTTTACTTGGTCTGGGGATTATGGGAAATTCTTCCAGAGGAAAGCATATGTCAGCTCAGTCCTGAAGGATGAATAACAGGTGACTGAGTAAATCGTGGGATAAGTGTGGATGCAAGATAAACACCATGTGCAAAGGTTTCTAAGGGAAATAATAAATTAAACATTTGAGAAACTAAAACAAGGCAAGTAAAACTGGAGTGTGGAGAGTAGATAGGCGATCTCAATATATCAGCTGAGACTGGAGAAGTAGGAAGATTGCAGAGGGCCTTGGGAGCTATAATGTGAATTTGGGACTTCATGTATATGGTATTCAAGTTGATGGAAAATGTAAGGAATTAAAGAATAGGCAGCAAGAAAATTATCTCTCAGTCTGAAAAGATCTCACCGCCTTCATCTGGAGAGTAAGACAACATACCAACCAGGTGAGAAAAGACAATCTGATCAAAGGTCACTGGTAAAGAAATCTTTTAGAAGCAGCATGCCTTCTTTACTACACCCTAACTTTCCAGGTACAACTCATCTTTTTGCCCCAAACATTGGAGCCTATTTAAGAATTCTCTGATTACACTGTGAATCAGGAATTCTTCCCTGAAGGGAATCGCTTTGCATGTATAGTTTGGTCCCAAACTCTTAGAACTTATGGCTGTCATATCTTCCTTCCAAGAGGCAGGATAGAAAGATCATTTATTCAAGAGTGAAAAATCTTGAACATTATGTTGTTATTATTAAGGTCACTCACAACCTTTCAGATTGCTTATAACAAGGGCAAGCCACTTAAGCTCCACATTTTGATTTCTTCCCTTTGAAGATAAAAGAATTGAATGAGATAATCACCAATTTCCAAGTCTGGAATTTTGTAAATGGAAATAAAGCAAAAATATGAGAATGGATGAAATTATACCTTGAAGATTACATCTAATCCTCTAAACCCTATGACAATCATAAAATAAATGGACAATTGTGAAAAATTAGCATTACACATTTCCAAGTAAATCAACATTCATCCATGTACAACAATAGCATTTAATCCATAAAGCTTGGTATCAGATCTAGATCTGCCACCTACCATCGAACTTATTCAACCGTTAAAATTCCAGCTCCAGAAAGGTCTTAGTGATTAGATTGGAGACATGTCCCAAGTTAATGCACTGAGGCAATTCATCCAGCTCCTAGAAGAAACTACATGTAACAGCATCCACACACACGTCCACACAAACAATACTTGTCAGAGGCTAGACTACAGGTGTCTTCAAAGACACAAGAGAATAGAAAGAATGAAAATGATGGAAAAACGAATTAAGGGGGAGAAAGAAGTACATTGTCCTTTCTTGTTTTTACACCTTTAACTATTTTAAGTAGTTATTCCTGACTTTACTCTTAATTTCTTTTATCACCTCTTGACTTCAACTTAACACTGTCCAGTAGAGAATTATTCATCTCCTAAAGGATCCTAAGACTTAATTAATGGAGGAGCCAGCCAAAGGGATAAAGCCAGAGATATCAGAAGTAATTACAATTTAATGAAACAAGAATGAACAAATTACGGCAAAGCCCAGTAGCCTAGTAAGTGACCTGAAATAAAAATTTGGTCATCAAACTGATAACCTCTCTTTTCTCCCCCTGTAACACCATTTCCTTTTGTTCTTTCCTATTCCATCCTCTTCTCATTTTAGAGACTCTGTGATATGGTCATAGTCAGGGTTACAAATAAAAAGCATAAAAATATCAGGGTTACAAATAAAAAGCATAAAAAGCAAAGCATATCATTGAAGGTCTCAACTCCAACACATATTCAAAGGGTAGCTGTGAGTGGGTTACAGTTGAAAATTAAAATTTAAGTATTTTATTACTTATTTTTTTTAAAGATTTTGTCAGAGAGAGCATGTGCACAAGCAGGGGGAGCAGCAGAGAGAGAGGGAGAAGCAGGCTCCCTGCGGAGCAGGGAGCCCGATGCGGGGCTCAATCCCAGGACCCCGGATCATGACCTGAGCTGAAGGCAGACGCTTAACCAACTGAGCCACCCAGGCGTCCCAAGATTTAAGTATTTTAGATCTATTTGAACAGAAGTTCACTTGTATTGCAGATATACTATAGCCTTTTTTGAATATTTTGCATATTTTGAGGCCTACGTGGAACTCATTAACGTCTCCTAAACATAATTTCCAGGATGGTCTTCAGCACAAAAGAACACTGTAGTGCATCTCAGCCGTGTAAATTCAGCCTCAGAGAATGTGTGGAATAGAAGGAATGTTTACAGTCCCATGCTGTTTATTTTGATAAACACAGCCTCTTTTCACACTGCAGGAAGGCAAGAAAAGGGGAGAAGAACAACAAAATAAAAGTGAGAGAGAGAATCTTTAAGTCTGTTGCTATCAAATGTTAAAAACAGAGCAGAGAGAATTAACTGCCATCCCTCTCCTGATGAAGCAGCAGTGGGGTGAAATTAACTGGGAAGGCAATCACTGTCCTATCCCTACTTCTGCTGGGGCTGAATCCAGAGCCCATTCAAGTCCACCTGAAGCCCTTCTCCCACAGAGGCAGAAACTCTCCGACACCAGCCAGGATACCTAACTGCATTGCATGCTGCAAAGTGTTTCAGTTTGGGGGGAGTGGGCATAGGTGAGCCAACTCTAGCTGATGGGACAAAAATTATCTAGTGCAGACCATGGCATTCTGTATTACGAAATTGCAAAAAGAACTTCCATCTTTCAGCGAGCACTGAGACAGTTTCACCTTGCATGTTCTTCTTATGTCTACCAGTTCATTGCCTGTGTGGACATAGTCGTGTTCACAGATAAGAAAACTGAGGCAGTTAAATAAGGGGTGAAGTTTTACCCCAGATTTCTCAACTGTCTAATGACTTGTGGGTTAAGAAACTAATCTGAGTCAATATTGCCAAATGAATAATTACTTAGTCACATAGCAATATTTTCTTCTGAGGACAGCTCGTTTTAGAAATACATTGAAAGGAGGCTTATCTGATCACATCCCTGGAGAATTATATTTATTAGATAGAAGGGGGCTAAATTCCAGCAGGTTTGATAACAATGAGGAGGGAAAAATCGGGTTTAACCTCATCAGAAATATGCTCAGTGCAATAAGTGAAATACGAAAATAAAATGAAAATATATTGGTCTGTATATCAATGTGTTGTGACTATGAAGGAATCTGCCAGGATGCTAAGGAAAAAAAAAAAGATTATTAAAGTACACTATCAATAACCTCATTAAAAAAAGATGATTTAGAGCTGGATATTAAATTCACTTCAAGACATGAAAGAGGAAGAAGAAATACAGATTCTAGAATATATGAAAAGACATGCAAAAAGCTAAGACCAATGTGAAATTATATATTTACACACATATATATGCACCCATATGTATGGGCACATCTACACATGTATATGTATATACATGTAGCAAGAATTTGTAATGACTAAATTGTTGTATCAATGGGGAAATCCCTCTCCAACAACACATTAAGATATGTTTTCAAATTTCACGCTAAATCATCCTTGCTGTGCAGGCGGAAGGCCAGATGGAAGCTTATGGTTGCTATGTCAATACCTACAGAACACTGATGTCTTCTTAGCTAGTCCAAATAGAGCCATTCCATCTGCCATAAACACTGGGCCCAAAGGCCACATTTGTAGATTGCACTAAAAAACTTAAAATTATTTTTACAGTGAAGGCATTTTTATAGGTTCTGGGAAAAGGGGAACTCCATGTGTGTTCCAAAATACTTACTCTCTCATGATTGTGAGTGCATTTTCATGTATGCATGTATAGGGAAATAAAATAACCTTAAGGGGGTGTTTTTATGGATGCCAGCAGTAAATTAAGTATGCGTTATTATTGTTTCCCTGAGGGGTGAGATAGAGCTGATTCCCTTTTGCATCATTCTTTTTTCCTACAATGATAACTGGCCTTGTTTTTTTTTCTTTTTCCCCTAACCACTTGATGGTTTCCTTCTCCAAGTGAAAAATATCGGGTATTTCTTTGTCAACCTGCCAGAAGGTAGTCAAGGAGAAGACAATAAGGCAGATTGAAGGCAAAAAATGACTACAGGTCTCTAATTGTCCTAAAACCCACTTTGTTGTAATACCTCCAGCCTCTAGGGAAGAGTAGGAACCATTGCCCTGTGCACTTCTTGCCATTTGAGATGAAGCTATTATTACAAGTGCCATGTACTCAACATCTATCTGTGAAATATAGCATGACGAAAAGGAACCTTCTTTCAGATCAGTCTATATGAGCATTCAAGCAGGAGTCCTAAATCTTTGCTCACATTTTTAATCCTTTGGTCAGTTAATATTTAAAAATATATTTAAACTAATTTATTTTGACTTCTCTGAATGATAAGCATGCATAATTAAAGTGAAGGAAAGAGAAGAAAAGAGGATTATTAGATGCTTCTGTATTATAAAAAGGCACCAGATACAAGCTAATGTCTTCCTAGAATTACACCAGAATCCATAACAAGAGTAGTGAAGGAATATCAACTCTGGTCCCCTCTTTCCCTCCATCTAAACTTCAGTGTCTTGGCCACTGATTCTTGGTGGGTTCCCTTGTACAAATCAAATACTCTATTTGAAGAAATCTGAAATTCCCAAGTGTTAGGGAAAAAAAGAAAGTCGGATGCGGAATAACTCTAAATATCTTTAGTGCTGTATAAATGTGTTATTCAGGAATAGTCCCACTATACTCAGTATGAAATGGTGAGGAAGGGAGGAAACCACCCAGTCAGGCAAGTGAGCAGACTTAGTCCTGGAGAGGATTAAGTCAGCTGAAAGAGGTCAAGCCTGGTCAAACTCTGTGTAGACACGTTGATTATGCTTTCCAACCATTCCTGTTGGCAGAAAGTTTATCACCCAAAGCTGCTACAACAAACAGCCTAGATATCAAGTGACCTCAACTAGATGGACTCAAAGCTGATTGGTCAGGACTTATGATCACACTAAAAATTCTCAGGTAGATTCTCTCTGCCAGAAATTTGGAATGAGGATACTGAAAAACTAGGTCTGTTAGATAATGGTATCTCCCTAACTGATAGGTCTTGTAGTTGTACTAAAGGCAGAGCCATGGTCAGCCAATGGCATATACAACAAGTTGAATTCTGGGGAAAAAGTTCAAATCTAACTGCAGAGGTGGGAAAGGGGGAAAGGAGAGAGTTAGAGAACAAGAACATGGCCTTGTGTCTCTATCAAACAAGCAAAATTAGCTTTAGTTTCTAACCTTCTACTTCCAGTCTCACTGTAGCATGGATGAACTTCATTCTCTGCCTCAGAATCAACTGTTCTTTGCTTAAAAAAACAAAACAAAACAAAGCAAAACAGACTCTTAACTCCAGAGAACAAATAGATGCTTACCAGAGGGGAGGTGGGTGAGGGAATGGGTGAAAAAGGTGATGGGGATTAGTGAATGCACTTGTTGTGATGAACACTGAGTAACGTTTAGAATTGTTGAATCATTATATTGTGCATTATAACTAATATAACACTATGTTAATTACGCTTGAATTAGGAAAAAAACACCATAAATATATAGAATTAGGGAAAAACACCCCTTTTAAGCTATTTAAAATGATTCTATTTGGACATAAATATGCCATGTGAATAACAGGTATAGCCTTCTCTTAATGTTCTTTGCACACACAGTCGACACATTACCATGTGCATACAAAATACGGCAATCCAGTTCTTTCATGTCTTCTCACATTGGCTTTAATTTTATTAAGAGAAAGAACTATGCCTTCTATATTGGCACATATACTACAGACCCTAGCATTCTTCTAGGAAAACCACTGCCATAATAAATATGAATTCATTTGACAGTCATCTCTGTCGAATTCTTTTCAGTCAATGGTAGTTGCTAACTGGGAGGGAAATATTCTAGCATAAACACTCCTTCAGTCTAGTTTTCCTCTAATATAAATTTTACTTGAGAGTGGATGAATATGGAAGGCCTATTAGCCAGTATTTATTATTGCACCTCAATGGCATCTTCACATAGGTCTTGTGAACAAGAATTTCATTAAGGAAGAAACTTTGTTACTTGGAGAAGCACCAAGAGAAGCTGGTTTGATGAATTATAACCTCAGGACTAAAACAGTTAATCTAAGAAAGTGAGTCTACAGATAGACAAGCACACAAACTTTGGAAAGCTTTCTGAAAGCTTTGTAACTCGGCTATGTTTATTCTTAGTATTGCTTACTTTTTCTCTGTGGAAATTAAAAGACAAGCTCTCCAAGGCAAAAGAGTCTTCAGCACAGGCTTCTCTTCAAGGATAAAAGGAAGAAGTGATGCTGTTCAAGATCAATTCTATAGAAAAACTTCAAGACACAGATGATGATGATGATGATGATGATGATGATGATGATGATGGGGTATGTGTGAGCCAGTGACAGGGAAAGATTGAGACAGAGAGAGGGGGAATGGGTGGAGGGTGGGGTGGGGGGAGAGAGATCCACTGAGGCCTCTAACTCCAGATTCCATCAACATCTGCAGGATCCTCAGAAGCTCCAGGAATATCCAGGAAGTTAAGGTGAGCATCTTGCTCCTCGTTTCCCCAAAAGACAGCTATTTTTTAATTGTTAGAGAAATTTCATTTAGTCTCCAAACCCCGACTATCAGAGAATGCTATATGAAATTCATCCATTTCTTACTGGAACTACCTGACTATAATGAGTACATGTTGGAAATATGTGAAATTTAATTTTTGAGCCCATCAATGATTGATTGTGTTTCAAAATATTCCTGAAGAAAAAAATCTGTTTTCAATTGTGAATGATAAAGGCCAGATGCCCCTACCTACATATACAGCAGAGGGTATCTTTTATGTTGCTATCTTGGGAACACGAGAGTGTGGAAAAAGCTAGAAGCAATAGTTCCACTATGGGTAAAAACCCCTTCACTTCCCAGGAAGACAAATTATAGAGAATTAGTTTTCTCTGAAGACAATCCATTAAAACACCCATACAGATGAGAGAAATATTTTACACTCCACACTTAACATACAATGCAAGTGCCTAACACTGATTCACCAAGATTCAGAACAAACTTTGAGGGAAATTCTTTGCTAAGCTCTTTTGTTTCCCTCAGATATGATGTTCCTTAACCACCAGTGGCCTCCAGCCCTAGTGAGGGGTTTATTGGTTGGAGGTAGTTGATACTGGTCCACATTTCTCTTCTGGGAGAAACTAACCTGTCAAAACTACTGAGCACAGATTTCTCTTTTTCTTTTCCTCCCCGCGTGGTCCAACAAGAAGCAATGATATTGGATTGGTGTTTTGTGTTGCTGCTCTAGAAACTCAAATTTCGTCCTCAGGAGAACTGTGCCAATTTGGACAGTGGGAGAAATGGAGAGTGAAGGCAGGCTTATGATGGCACTCTCCCTTATGTCCTCCAACTTACCCACTCCTGGCAGTTAGTGTAATCTTTGGGGAATTCATTCACTTGAATTGTTTTTCTGATTTCCCAGTTTTTCCCAAAATACATCAGGAAAGGAAGCCTTATTTGACACTACAGAGAGCCTATAGTATAAAGCAAGGTGTGTTTTTATATGAATTTGAAAAGGTAATTTTGAATTACTAATTAAAGTCTATAAAATACATCCCGCCATAGGACAAAATTAATTACTGATTATCCGTAAAGAACACCAACTAGTTAATCTAATCTGTTTTCAAAATTTTTTAAAAAAGAGAAACCTTCACATAATTGAGATTAAGGAATAGATACACCATAACCTTTGGTATAGTCAAACAAAGCCATATTTAAGTCCAGAATTATGAATTCAATTAATAATTAAAGGATTATGTTCATAGGGAAGGTATATATAAAGCAGCAAATGGCTTTTTGAGGTGATTAAACATCTAAATGATGTTTCACACCAAAGAAAAAAGACAATTTATTGTGACGATAGTCCTTAGCCTGAATAATATTCCTCCCACACGATAAGAACATAATTCACTGAAGCTAAGCTAGCAGAAGAGAGAGTGAAGTTCCTTTTGCTCATGAAGCTCTGAAAGGCTGGTCTGACTGCTTTCTTCAAATTACCAGGGATATCACAGTGACTGCGGAGTGAGAGGTGAGGGGAGGAATGAAGTGTGAGCAGGTATGAAAATGGGGTAATTGTGAGAGGCTGGATTAAAGAAGTGAATAATTTTCAGTCCAAATGATCTCTATAGAAAGGCGGTGATATAATTAGACATTTTAAAGCCAGTAAGAATTTCAGGGTCATCGGTGAGTGCAAGAATGCTTGGATTTTGTAAGCTGGCCTCAGCTAAATCCTTCTCTTGACATAGTACAGCAACTATTCTCCCATCAGCCTTCACGGGATACAAACTGGACAGTGTACAATTACTGATGAATGCGAAATGTGCTGCTCAGTGATGAAATGTTTTCAGAGAAATAGAATGAGGTAGATGGAAAAGGTATTCTCATCATCTTTGAATAGATACATCCAAAGATACACTGTGAATACTACAAAAGATGTGAAGAGGTGTTCAGTAATGTGATCGTAAAGGGCCATTTATAGATTTTTTTTAAAAGGCTCTTATTGTAACCTGTAAAGGGAATTGTATAGAACCAGCAATAAATACACAGTGCAGCTATTCAAGGTAGTATGGATGCTAAATAAATACATTCTACTCGCTTGAAGACTGATTTTTAAAAATTCCTGCAGTTGGAAGCTTATAGTTCACATACTACTTTGCTATATCTAATAAAAATTAAACACTAAAGATCTTTCAGCGTCAATCATAGTTTTTCAAAGGTAGGTTTAATTTCATTACAATTTTCTTGAGAAACATCTATATATTCTCAGAAAAATTAATACAGATTCACATACGTAGTACTAAAAACATTGCTCTTTGGCCGTATTTGGTCTAGCATTCTGGCTTTGCTATTGCAGCTCAGCCCTTTGTGCATTCTCTTCTCACAGCTGCTCCAACCCATCACCTCCTAGTTCTCACATGCTGTGGCTCTCAGTGCAAGAAAAGGGTCCTGCATTTTGCAATCTTTCTGCCAGAAGGGCGGGACATGTTCAAGAATTAAAATGAGTTTTCAGCACTGGCCTAAACCCTGTGCACTCTTCAAAGAAATACAAACAAAAATCACAATCCAGAAGAACTGGACATCTTCTACATTTAAGTTTCTGTCACAAAATGCATAGATTATTTATTATTTCATGTACCACTTTAATAATGCATTACCTCAACTTCGGAAATAGGTTCGGGCTCCGGACAACTCTTTTTCAGAGCTTTGCTTGTTATCTCAATGAGAGAACATTAAGAGTCAAAAAGGGGAAGGGATAGACCCTCCAGAAATGCTGCCAATACATGAAGGGCCCCTTAGGATTGCCCAGTGTCCAGGGCTTGGTCTCTCCAATCAGATAAAACCCCCACAATTCTTGACTCTACCCCTTTCGAGATAAGTGATCCCGGGCAATTTAATCTTTCTTGGCCCATGGGGATTATTATGGGAATTAAAGATGTCAGTAAATACTTTATCAGAATGCACAGCTGCAACACTTACCTTCCAATAGCCTCGGTTAAGAACTGTGGGAATGCTCATCCCACAAAGAGTGATGAACCTCTTCCTACTGTGGCCGTATTCACAACTGTCTCTCATTCCACTGCCAGGTATGTTTGGTGCAATTTGATTCTAATGATGAAAGCGCCAAAGCTAGTAAATGATTTTGTTTTTGATGACGAATTGGAGAGGTCTCAAGGTTTATGTGTAAGAAAGTTACTTTCAAGATGCTGTTTTGAACGGGAATGAAAGGGGTTGAGTTACAAGTACTGCACTGGGGGTTCCCAAGGCCCTGTCCCCTTCAAGGGAGAGTGTCTCACAGTAGATATAAGTACCACGTATCCACATGTGCTGGATTCAAAAGGTTGAAGACACTCCAATGAAGTGCCCTTAAATTTCCAAGCTTTTAAAATTATGGGAAAATGTCCAAAGAATATTTCAGCAGAGTAAGTGAAACAGAAAACCCAAAGGTAAGCTTAAGAACAATCATTTGGAGGTCCAGAAAAATCAACTTACTCCATTAGTTGTTTTATATGAATCTGTATTTGGAAATATTCTGGGGCACAGGAAGAAATACAAGGGAATTGAATATATCAGATTATATGGTGCCCTACACAAGCAGCACATGTTCATTCAACATTCATAAAACATCTTCTATGAGCCAGGCTGCTCTGTCCTAGATGGCAGCAATAGAGCATTT
The DNA here is from genome assembly GCF_009762305.2 of Zalophus californianus. NCBI lineage: Eukaryota > Metazoa > Chordata > Mammalia > Carnivora > Otariidae > Zalophus > Zalophus californianus. Next base: position 50,604,975 of record NC_045597.1, read on the forward strand.
ACAAAAACAAAATGGAAAAACATCCCTCTGCTCTTGGAGCATATATTCACCTGTGTGCATGCTGTCATGGAAGTGATGATGTGTCACGTAAGTGGGGGAAAGACAGATTATTCAACAAATGACACTGGAAAAAATGGGTAGCAATTTGGAATAAAATAAAATCTTATCTTACACACATACAAATCAAAGATTCAAATGTACGAAATCAAAGATTTAAATGAAAACATGCTAGAAAAAATTCTGGAAGAAAATCTGAAAAAGTTTAAATTAAAAAAGTCTCCTGTAAGTATGAAACCATATGTAGAAGTCATAAACTTGAGTAGTAACTCATCTTATATAAAAATAAACAAAACAGGGGCACCTGGGTGGCTCAGATGGCTAAGCGTCTGCCTTTGGCTCAGGTCATGATCCCAGGACCCTGGGATCCAGCCCCGCATCAGGCTCAGTGGGGAGCCTGCTTCTCCCTCTCGCTCTGCTGCTCCCCATTTCTGCTCTCTCTGTCAAATAAATACATTAAATATTTAAAAAGATGGGTTATCCGGTGATGGGTATTAAGGAGGGCATGTACTGCATGGAGCACTGGGTGTTATACAAAAACAATGAATCATGGAACACTACACCAAAAACTAATGATGTATTGCATGATGACTAACATAACATAATAAAATTTTTAAAAATGAAGTTAAGCCCCCCAAAAAATAAAAACAAAACACTTTGCATTGGAAAATCCATCAAATTCAAAGTCAAAAGACAAAGCAAACATCTCATTTTTTATATGTTAAAATATAAAGAGAACACCAAGATTACAGGAAGCCGTTTTTAAGTGGTCTCCTTTTAGTCAAACACAATACAAAGATTTTACGTTGGTTGCATCACATTTAATGTAATTGTGATGGCCAGGGCACCTTGTTATCTACAAAGACAACAAAATAACATTACTGGTTAGTACTTCTCAGTTCATTTTTCTAATATACCTTTTATTTCCCTAATAAAAAAAAAAAAAGCTTAAGTGGGAATTCCAGCTATTCGCATCAGAATTTCATGTTTTGCATGAATGCAAGTCTTTAAAAAATCATAGACTATAAAGTCACTTGACCAAAAAGTTTATAATTGAGACATATATACTAAGCAAATCCTCAAAAACCAAGGATACAGGCAGTTACTAGAAGAAACTTCAATTCAGATTTTATAAGCCTTTAAACAAAATGCAGGAGAAATCATATGTATTGCAGTATTTCAAAAATGAAAACCCCAAGATTTATCAAAATCTTATAGATCTCTATCCTACATCATGTAATATGATGATAGTATGATAATATGAAAGTATGATAATACTTTACATTAGCAACTTCGGAAATAATGAAAACCCCCCAGCCTCATGAAGAGTCAGGATTCTTAATACTGTAAGTGACAAAAGCACAATTCAAACTATCTTTAAAAAAACAACAAGAAAAGGAATGTTTGGGGCACAATTGCTTTCAGAAAGGGGTGGATCCCCTTTCTGGAACTAAAGGAACTAAAGGAACTAAAAAATTGTCGATACTCAAATTAGCTCTTTCAGGCACTGGTCCATCCCAGCTGGACTCAAGATGTCAGGCCTAAGTCATAGGCTGACCCCTGAGGGAAAACTGAACTTCATCTACTGGAACAGAGGAAGGAGTGGTTTTTCATGAATAACTTGAGCTGTTGTTTTCAGAAGAAAAACACATGGATGTAGGACAGACGAAAGTCTTCCCTTCATATCCATATAATCCTTATAACCATATTGTTCTATATATTTCCTATTTTTTTCATCCAGACTTTGTCCTGAAATTCATCTATTCTCTCTGCAACGCACAGTTAATATCATCACTCTTCTTTTCTAAATGATCAGGAAAGGTACTTAAATGCTTGTCTGGACCCTAATCTTGTTTTCTCTTACATACGATCTCCTCCTTCTACTTAAAGTGACAATTTAAAACACAGACCTAGCCATAACACTGTTGATAATTCAAACTCAATAAACGTCCATTACCATGTCTCAAATCTTTGACACCTTTGTTCTACTCATTACTTCAATACTTGATCTCAGAAGATAATCTTGCCTTTTGACATAACGAAATAGAAGTTATGTGGGAAATGATCCTTTTCTTTAATAATAATTAAATAAAAAATCTGATATGGGGTTGAATCATTTTTTCCCTCCTGATAATGTTCTTCCAGTACAACTAAATTGAATATTTGCACAAAGATTAATTCACAGATGTGTTAGAATAAGACACTTTATAGGACTCATAATAAACGAAATTCTCCAAAGTTTAACCATGAGGGGCGCCTGGGTGGCTCAGTTGGTTAAACGACTGCCTTCGGCTCAGGTCATGATCCTGGAGTCCCGGGATCGAGTCCCACATTGGGCTCCGTGCTCAGCGGGGAGTCTGCTTCTCCCTCTGACCCTCTTCCCTCTCGTGCTGTCTCTCACTCTCTCAAATAAATAAATAAAATCTTTAAAAAAAAGTTTCACCATGAATACTGATTTTTGCTCTACAGTGTGGAAGTGTCTCAAAGTTTGCAGTTTTTTTGCCAAACTGTTATCAGCTTCTCTACTACCATGTTTTCTATTCATAAAAAAAAAAAAAAAAAAATCTGTACTACCATGAGTTAATAATGTTGGCTTACAGGCTTAACACTTTTGAACAAAATAAAACCATAATATATTCTATGGGACAGTTTTCAATTGGCAAAGTGCTTAAAGCAATCATATTTTTCCTCTTTTCTCAATAACCTAAAGGCAGCATCTATACTTACCTTGTAATAAGTTCATTTAAAAATGAGCTTTATGCATGCCTAGTGATGTTAGGCACCATTAATTTTGTTATTAAGATAGTTTAGTATGTGCCTAATCTGACAGCACACACCAAAGAGATCAAAAAAAAAAAAAAAATCAAACTATGGTCAAGGAGATTATACAAAGACCCATTGCCACATGGCAGTTTATCTCAATTCCATTTTACTTAAAAACACTTTATGAGAGATCCATAAAACCTAGAAAGCCCTGAGTTAGGAGCAATAGATTATATAAAGAAGAAAGATATGCTTGGGGAACTTGTGAAACAGATTCTTTAGTGCTTTCACCTCTTATTAATAGATTGACAATAATCAAAATCATTGCATTTTCCTGCAATTTTGACTCTTCACATCTTTGTTATTCAGCATACTGTTTCAGTAATTAAGGGCATGAGTTCTGAAGTAAATGGTTTCAAATACTGGTTCCAGCACTGGTTTCACACTCTGAACTTAACTTCTCTGTGCCACCACTATGCATTGTTAGAATAAGTATCATACTACTTACTTCATAGGGTTGCTGGCAAGTTTACGTGGCATCACACCAAGAAAATGCTTAGACAAAATTGCACACGTAATACATACTCTACACATAGTAAGCACAATTATGTTTACACAGCTCACTCAATATGGGTAGAGATTTCTCAGACACTAGATACAGTATCAAACCAGAACTAGCAAAAAAAAAAAAAAAAAAAGGAGGGGGGCAGATATATAGGCTCCATGTAAGCTGCAATGTTAGTCTCAGAAGCAATACTAAATGCAATAATGTGCACTGAAAAATATTATATTGTCAGTGTGTGTTATCAATGTGAGGAACAACACACTTTTTGAAGTGCTGTGGATTCATAAAACACCTTGGATACACATATCCAGTATGTATTCTTCCACCGTGTTCTGTATCTCATCTCCAGTTTTCAGAACAGTGATGAAAGGACTGACTTTAGGTAAGTGGTTAGACAAGTCACCTGTCCTATAGCGAAAGGAAGAGAGCAAGGATGTGTACGGGTGAGTGAGATCCTGAGGTTTAGTAATAGGAAACTGATGGGAGTTTTACCCGTTGGCTCAGTTCTGCAGTGAACTTCTCAAGAAAGATTATGTGGTTACTTCTTTAATATCATTCCCCTTCCCCAACAATGACAAGTTATTTAACTTTGCACACTTGAACACTCAAAGAATCTGTGGTTTTCTAAACTTTTCTTTACTCTTGGTCATAGAATGCAAAACCAGGAATTACAAATTAATAAGACATGTCTACAGGTCATAAATGTCTTCCATTCTGATAGAAAAATAAAGTTTGTCTTTTTGAGAAGCTCCAACTCATCACCAACATAAAAGCACCCAACTGAACTTCAGGAAGAAAGCAATACTATAAAACTTCTAGGTAGAAATCATTAACAAATATTTTTGGTTTGAGACAATGAAGATCTATACAGAAGCAAGTCACAGACTAAAATAGCATCTGAATGTTATTTAAATTCAGTATCTATTTGAATCAATTCTTGATTTCCATTTTTCGTCTATTTCTAAGCATGGTGTTCTAAAATGTCCACATAATCTTTGAAGTACTTTGTTTAGCTTAGAAAGGTACAAAAGCTTTTGAAATAAAACACAAATAGCCCAGCAGGCTTCATAAGAATATTTACTGTTAAAAGATCTATTTTCAGAAACTATCAGCTTTGCTATTTCCCTCTGATTAAAATAAAATATAATCATGTAAGATAGAATTTGTCATCCTTTAAAAATTTCTTTGTTTCTCATTTGACTCTCATTTGCCTTCCCGTAGCCTGTTTTATAATTTCATCCAGCAGCATCTGCGTCCTTCATCAAGCAATGATGCACACATCAGATACTCCCTCTACATAAGCCTACTGTGCACACTTACCAACATACATGTGGAAGTACAAACAAGAAGTTAAAAGTCTTCAAATAGACAATATTACTCACTGCTCCCTGTCAGTCAAACTGCAGGAAGGTGATGAAATAAGGCCTCTGGCTCAAAGGGTAGAGAAACAGACGTGAAATCACCTGGATATTCGAAAGGTGTGCTTTTTTGAGGTTAGGGATGGGAGATGTTTTATGCCCTTTGAGGTGGTCTTTGGGAGAAAGGATTTCAGTGACACAGGGAGTATAGGCCAGAGCACTACTGACAATTGAAGAAGCAAAGCACGGCAAGTCTGAGACACATGAACCAAATATTACCAGGTGACTTTGGGTGTCTTCAGCTCACTGGGCCTAGGTTAGCTTATCTTTAGAGATGATGACGCCTACCTGTAACAGGCTATATTTTCCAAAAAGGGCCACAACAATATTTGTGGTCCTGCATGCTCGTCTAGAATTTTGCAATTTCCAGTAAAGAGGCAGTCTCTTCGTCTTCCTCTTGAACCTGCACCAGACTTTTTTTTTTTTTTCCTTTTAAGGTTGCACCAGACTTTTTGACTACCTTTCTAGGTACAGTGTTGCAGACCACATCACGTAACTTCTGAGGTCAGGTCATAAAGGGGATACAGCTGTCACCTGGACCTCTCCTTTAGAGACATGACCCAATGGCTCCCTGGGGCCATCATGTAAGAAGTCCAGCTCGCCTGAGTCTACTATGAGAGAGACACCAGGGGAGAGCTCCCCCCACCCCCCAAGAGATAGAGCAGCTTGAATCTTCCCAGACAAGGCATCAGAGAGGAGAATGAAGTTTTTGGACTGTGACCTCCTGAGAGACCCTAAAGCTAGAACCACCCAGCCCAGCTGCTCTTGAATTCCCAACCCACAGAGACCAGGAGACTTAATAAAGGATTATTATTGTGTTCAGCCACTCGGTTGTGCGGAGATTTGTTACGTGGCAATAGATAACTAATGCCCTATCATTTAGTTTGTGAAGATTAGAAGGCGTGTTTCATTCCTTTGTTAGAGTAGGTTCTCAACAAAAAGATGTTTATTAATATATTTACTTGCGCTACATGCATTTATAGACCATCTTTCCATTCTCTCTCTTATCAGAAGAGGAAAAATACTTGTTATCTTCTGTAATAAATTTTTCTGTCCTCTGAAATTCTCTTCCTTCTAAGCATAATTTTTGCAAAGGATAATAAAATATTCAATGAGGAAATGCACAGACCTTTTTCCGGTGCCCTTTCTTTTTAATATACCTTGAAAACGGAACTGAATGAATAAATTATGCCTCTATCACCAACATTATTTTCTCTTCTATTATTTCTCATATTCTAAATCTACAAAGCGAGTTAGTTTTAGGGAGAGGACTATAGTAACTGTGGTAGCACACCAAATATAATTTATTAGGACACTCAATAAAAATTATAAATCATAGCACTCTAGGATTAAATGAGTAATCATTTCTTAGCATAACAGACTATACACTGATGCAAAAATGACAAGGTTATGTAGCCAGTGGAACAGATACACAGGTACACAGACCAGCGTGTACTCCAGCATCCTGGAGCTTAGTTGGACCTTTAGAGAAGATGCGAACCTTCAGGCATTAGCCATGTTACATGGGCTCCAGCCAAGTGAAACTGCTACCCATTAAGAGATTGGAGACAGGAGGGCTTTTGTTTGAGAGTAAGGAAACAGAGAACTTTGTCAGGCAAGAGGGGATTGCAAAGCAGCAGGACAAAACAGCCCAAGACGTAAAAACAATAAAAATGCCAATGTCTAAACTTCAACATCAGAACGTTTGCAGGTGTACTGTATTATCCCCTTCCAGTTCCACAAACACGCAGTAAGGTCTGTGGCATATTCTGAACACCATCCAGGTAGTTTATCAATTTCATGTTCTGATGCTGACACTAAGAGGGATGCTACAGGAGGAGCAGAGGTACACAGGTAAGAATGACACTGGCTACTTTTAGATATTAAACAGCTCCCCAATTCTTGCACATGTCATTTAGTTGCTTAGCACTCAGGGTGCTTTCCCTGTCCACTCCCCCCCTTTTTATTTTTTTAATTTAAATTTTAGTTAACGTACAGTGCAATATTTCTGTCTGGAGTAGAATGCAGTGATTCAGCACTTACATACAACACCCAGTGCTCATCACAAGTGCCCTCTTTAATCCTCATCCCCCACCCACCTCCCTCCATCAACCCTCTGTTCTCTATTGTTAAGAGTCTCTTATGGGTTGTTTCCCTGTCTACTCTTTAAAAGTAGTTGCACTATGTTGAAAATTATGGCATTGTATTGATTTTTATTAGTAATAATGCTACCTTCCCAGCTACTAACAGCAACACGTAATTAACACTACAGAATGCATACTTCACGTCAACTTAAAATCCCCTTCCAAATAAAGCTGGAATGGTATCCTTCCCCACAAACATGGCTATTTTTGTTTCAAATTAAAAACTGGCAACCTTGAAGTGAGTTGGTATATACACTCAACAACTGCGATAAAGTCCAATGATTTGGAGGAAGTAACCATATTAAATTGTGCAATAAAGTACATGGTGCCATGATAATCTATCTCATGAGCATTGAAATCCATGTTTTAATTACTAATTTTAAAAGTGTCGGAAAGATTTTGTAACTATTCTGAGTGTTACTTCATAATATACTTGGAACTGCAGTTTTAAATAGCATGCAGAACTAAAATCCTTGCTTTGAAATTGGATATACCTGAAATCAGGTGCCAGGTCAGCCATTAACTAGTTAGGTGACCTTGATCAAGTTACTGAACCTCTCGGAGCCTTGATTTTTCTATGTAGACAACAACACTACCTACACCCAAGGGGTTGGTAGTGAGAGTTAAATGGGATGATTCAGGTTTCTGGCCCAAAGTAAGTACTCAATAAATGTTACCTCTTAAATCCTCTATTCTTAAAAGTTATTCTACATGGCGACTATACTATCAGAAGGTGAAGCCAATTTCTCCTAATGACCAATTGAGACAACTGCCACTTTGAGCATTTGACACTTGAAAATTTTCACATGCTTTATCCCGCTAAGTTTCACATTGACCCCAGGTGTTGGATATTCTTACCTATCTTCAGTTTAGAAATGAGAAAACTGAAGCTCAAGGAACTAAAGGAACTTCATCAAGGTGACTCACGTGGCTAGCAGCAGAATCAGAACAGGAACCCGAGGCCCATGTTCCATCCCCTCATTTACATTGCCACTATTGTTGTAACAACTAATCTCAAAGCATAAAAGACAGACCTGTGTCTCAAAGGTGTCAGTTTAAAGCATCACCTGCTTATCTGCAGTCCTAACACCTGGATGTTATTCCCAGGGCCACTTCAGTATAATCTCACCTGCATTATTCCTTTGCCTACCCTTCCTCATGCTGGCCACGTTTCCATTCACACGTTTATAATATACAACACGTGCTCACCTCTCCCTCCTCCACGAGCAGTCAGCTTCCTGGAGTTCTACATCCTAGCTTTGGGGAGAATGGCTGCACTCCAGCAGTTTGCAAAAGCTGGCTGTATACATCCCTCAAAGACAAGAGGAAGCACACTGTGTGTCAAAGAGGACACTGATCCACGGAGTGTAGTGTTAAAGGCTGTCTGATGATGCGGTCATTCGGGTTCTGCACCTACTTCGCGAAACTTGGGCTGGAGTGCTAGACTGAAGTACTGGGTGGACAATGGGTAGAGTGATAACTAGGGGAAAGATGCTCCAGCCTTGTTTGGTTTAAAACACAAAAATGTAAAACTTCACACCTCCTTTCTGATGAGAAGCACAAGCTGTCTTTTTCCAGATAGTGGTTTTGTTTTTCTTGAGACTGTTACGGTGGGGTCAGCTCATTTGCTGGCCTCTGTCTTCTTCACCCTGAATATTTCATCTTAAATGCTGGACTGATTTTCAAAAAGATCTATAATACAGAGCAGAGTTTAAAAGGTGAAGAGTTAAGGGTCCTTGAAGAATTTTGAGTAGGACAGTCAAGTAACAAGGGTACTGGAAGCTACAATTAAGTAGCCTTGAGGAACTGTAAGTAATTGTAGATAGCAACCTGACAGCGCTCTCCGTCTTAGAACTGTGGCTGCAAGCACTGAAGATTTTTCCACAAACAGATGGTCTCTACCTCACTAAGTTATGCGGTACATGTGTCTTATGCTTTCTTATAAATGTATCCTATAATGTCCTTGACTTTCACTACATCCAGAAGGATACAGACAGTGCTTCCAAACAGAAAGGCAGGTCCCCATTGTATAACAGCAGTGTCTAAAGTGACTAATTGCATATCATCTCTGATTTATTCCCTGGTTTGTTCATCAGTTCTTTACCATTTATGGAGCCGAGCAAAAAAAAAAAATTGGAAATATCTTCATAAACTTATTGTGCAGAGCTAGTGATAACATAGGATTCATTGCCAATATCATCTCTCACAGGCATGCATTCCAAGAACCTCCCACACAACACTCTACATCTTTATGTGAAACCAATTGCTGGCTACAATGGCAAAATCTTCAAGATAATGAACAAAGACAACCCAGGTCCTTGAAAACCTTTTAATGATAGTCCAGTCTTGTTATACCAACAAAAGGGATTTAGACACAATAGTCATGGTCAAAGAATTTTAAAATCCTAAAAGGAGCCTTCCCATTCTAAATAAGTGCCATCAGCTTCCACCAAGCTTCCCAAGCCAAATAGTCAAAAGTTTGAAGTCAATCTTCATTTCTCTCTCATACCATCCATCAAATTCTTAAAGTTTTTTCAGTTGTAATTCCAAAACCCATTTCTTCATTTCTGTCCTGCCATCTGCACGGCTGCCAGGAGAATTCAAAACACTGTCACTGCAGGCCTCAACTGCCTTAATCTCTCTGTTGATGGCCATCTCACCACATTCCATTTCCAGCACAGCACTACCATTAAAATCCATGCTCTTGATCCTGGCTTCCTTGCCTTTTGAGTACCTTCTAGAACTTTCCCTGGCTATACTGCCTCAATTATTTTTTTGAATACTTGAAAACTGTACTTGCCAAGTAGTTTCTTACCGTTCCCATCTCTCTGCATGGCTGGCTTCTTTGCCTGTATAAGTCTCACCTATGAATTAGTAACTAATCTCACAAGGTCATGGTAGAAATTAAAAGAGATGAGAGATGTAAGCTGTGCCTGACACAATGTCGGGCACACTGCCCTCTCTTCTAAGTCTCAGTTTTGATACTTACTAGCAGTGGGGCCTTGTCCATTCACTCATCAGGTCTGAGCTTTAGTTGTTTACTTTCAAATGTAGCATTATAGTCTACATGTTCTTAAAGGGATTAGATCAAAAAGTCTAAGATTCTTATACATACAAGTAATCAGCCTGATCATTCACATGCAAATGATATGTTCAATGTTTCTGATAATCCCTTCCACATTAATTTGTTGTAATTTCATCTCTGCTTTACCATGTAGACGCTCTAAAATTAAATCCAATTTCCTTGAGAAAGCCACCACCTTCTTTCAAATGCATCAAGTGCCAAGTCTGTTTAAAGCTCAGCACCTACAGTGGGTTATAATGTAGGAGGCGACGGTGGTCCTCTTAGTAATGTTCCTAAATGCACACATACCAAGTTTTCAAATTCCTAAATAAAATTACCATATAAGAATGTTTTGACTTTAATGTAGATCATCACAGCAATTTGGGAAATAAGATACTTCAGCAACATAAAGACTCTCACCTTCACCAAGTGTTCAGCCCACATAATGACACCTAGATCAGGACCCAGGAGCCAGATGGATGGCAAAAGAGCTTCCCTCCCCACTTAAAGATCCCCTCAGCTTCAGTTTCACTTTTGCGATATACTCGAGCCCAACTTCACTTGATTCTTTTCATATTTTGTCATATAAGAATAAAACATAGATAAAGAAATATGCAGTTGAAAATGCATTTGTATTTTAATCGAGAACTGTGTGTTCAGGAATTATCGCTCCTGCAAACAGAGATAGTAATCAATCATAAGTGTTCCTTTGTATCTGCAGCAACTTATTACAGATAGAAGAAGTATTTCTGGATTCTGAGAAATTTGCTGTCAGAAACACTACACAGAACTCCTCTCTTTTTTAATTTTCTCTGAAAGGAGAAATGCCGTAGGAGGGATGCTTTTCTCCTTTGCTGTGACCTGAAAATAGACAGGAACAGTCTGTAACATTGCTATTTAAGTCAAAACTCTGGAAGTGACATTAGTCATTTTTATTTAGTATTGATAATCATAGTAAGATGGGCATGATACATTTATAATGTATTTATAAATGTATATATGTATTTAAGTGTATGTATTTTCATTGTGATTCAGAAGATAGCAAGGGACTTGGGACAGGAACCCTGAGCTTCTGTCTATATATCCTACATTACTTCCAAATTATATTTCCTCATCTAATTTATAGTAATTAGAGATATAAGGGAAATAAAAAGAATTCTAGGTATCTGAATACTTTTTATGTATGTATATACATATAGTACAAAAGATCTGTTTTCACATCCAATAATTAAGATTTGGGATCACTTTTTGCAATTAAACAGTATTTTTAGAATTCAGTATAGACCTACTTTCCACCTCTATTTTCCCTATTTAAATTGTCAACTTTGAGAATGTGCAAAAATGTAATCACTAATGAGCATAAAGCCCAATCTGTAAAGTGCTTTGTGAACATTCTTAAATCTTTCCATGTGCTTCATTCTTTATTTCAAATAGTATGTGAACATCTTCTTGATGGGAACCATATTTTTTTCTTTTTTGTAATGCCTCATAAGTATTGAGAGATGAAGACAGTGAGATCTTAGTAAAACATGGTGGTCTGATTTTAGTCATGTAGGTTTCAAAGATTTCACACATACTTCAGTTAATGGTCTCCATGTTCTCCTCATACCTTATAAAGTCAAGAGCTAATCAGAAGAGCCTCTCATTAGTGGCATGATATTAAGTAGGAGTAATCTCTAATTCACACCAGCCAGAACATGCCCAGCTCAACTGATGAGTGCTGAATAACCTACCATCTTCCAGTGTTTGAATGGGGGACATCAGGCGAATACCAAATCCTACAGGACTTTAAGACAGACAGTATTGTCCAGTGGTTAAGAATGTAATATTTAGAGTTTAGGAAACTGAGGTTCATAATCAAACTTACCTATGTGAACTGAAACAACCTAGTTCAACCATTGAATCCTCAGGCCCTTCTTCTATGGAATGGGAACAATTCCACAGAAGCACCTACCTCATTGGATATGTTTGATAAAGATTATACATTAAAGGACGAACAACACTTTGACCAGTGCCCGCACATGGTTATTCCTCATTTGATAGTACTGAATAATCACAGTTTTGTTACATTATTAATGCTTCCTTTAATACTGCTTACCTTTGGCCCACTCTTCATCCATTTAACATATATTTACTGGGGACCAACTATGTAAAAACACTGCCCTAGGTGCTAGTTGCACAAAGGCATACATCTCTGTTCTCAGGGATTTTGTATTTAATTATTTCTACTGTTACACCTAACTCTGCACTATGCGTTCTCAACTGCATCTTCTACTGTATTACGGTACTAATGCCATTATTCAAGTTATCTCACAAGGAAATGTAAAATTTTGACGGATAAATGGTTCAAAGAAAAGTGGGTTAATGCGACAAGAACCTCATCATTTTTCCATACTGAAAAACAGACCTGACACACAACTGTCATCCACAGAATCTCAATGTTGGAGAGAACTGAAGGAAAACCCAATTAAACACGTTTGTTATTTACTCTCTTCAGTGATTCTCCCCAGTACATTTTCTATCATTTAGTCTAAAGTTCATTTTCTCAATTTCTTGTCACTTTCTCAACTTACTATGATGTAAGATAAATAATTACAACCAAAAAATAAGGCTAGGGTATAAATAAGAAAACAATATAGTAAAATCTTGTTAATCCAATGCTACTTCATTCAAAATAACATTCAAATCAAATCAAGTTATTCCCCAGTCAAATAGATATGGTTTTCTCATTAAAATTGTTCATTTAATACAAAGCATGCATTATGAATTATTTAAGGCAGAAATTAGGTCCCCAGAGTACCTTGCATTATTAAAGAAGTAGAATAATTCCAAGGGATGCCAGGAAACAGCTGTATATCAGCTACAGTGAAACTGTATTTGTGGACCACTGTGATTACTTGAGGCTGTAGGATTTTGTACATAGGATAATCATTCTTTCACCTCTTCTCTTTAAAACAAATATTCAGGACCATTTCTATAAGTTTACCACATTTTCCAGGAAGGGACTTCCCTACTCCTTACAATGTTCCGTACCTGCTACAGATTTACTTAATTTTAATAATTAGAAATTATTTTCTAATTATTTCTAATCTTTTCTCGACTGTGATCTGTTTTCAAGGATGAGCTGGTTTTTTATGATCTTGAATTCCGAAAATTTCCCACTGTGAATCGCTGTTTGTATAATGGGAGAACTAAAAGAAACTTGCGGTCACGAAAAGGTTCTCACTTTTGTGTGTTTTAGGGAAAAAAAATTGGAAGTTACAGGCTTCATTTTTAGAAACAAATTTCCTCAGCTTTGCGATCTTTGAAATGGAGCTATTGTGATTTGATGTGCAGAGATACTTGATATCTCAGAGGATCCAGACTTAATGTAATTTTAATGTCTAAGAACCCGAGGATCATCAGATAATAAGTGTTACAAGAGCAGAAATTATTAGGACTGTTTAAAATGTTGTTAACTGCATCACCTCATTGTAAAAGGAAATCTTGTTTTAGTCAGAATCCCTGGAGGGAGAGATGGTATTTCTCTTTTAAAACTATGAGACAAGCTAAGAGCCAACAGTACAGTAAGCGTGGTCTGAGCTATCAGGCATAATGTTAGTGTAAGATTTCCCCTCTGTTCTAGGATGCATAACTGAGAACAATTATTCCCTGCTGTGGCCCAAGTTGTGTCAATATAACAATTCATTTGAGAGATTTGTAAATCATTAGAAAAGGTTTATAGTATTTTATCCCCCTAAGGACCACAATGTGCTATGTCACCATGGTGATTTATGATTCCTTCTGAATTTCCTTGGGATAAACCATGTGCAGTTTAACATCCTATACTCTTTAAATTAACCAGCATTACTATCTCTACATGATCCATTTGTAACACAGAGAGGGGTAGATTTGAAAGTTAAATCGTGAAGTCATGTGAGAGCAGGATATGTGTTTTATAGTAATAACTCATATAATGAAACTACAGTTTTAAGGCAAGCCAATTCAATTCATAAGAGAGGCATGATAGCATTAACCTTGCTGTTTAATTTATTAAAACAGACATTCATTCAACAAATATTCTCAACTGTCCATGCACAATTTCTCAGGTCAACAAGAAACTGAAGATACGACCCCAATCCTTAAAATATGTAGACGAAAAATCTTTATGAATTTCACCTACTCTCGCATTTCAGCTCCATCAAACCAGAGTCAGAAGTAAAACTAACAAACATACAAGCCTGTCTCTGCCTTCTTCCCAGACTTCCTTTTGGAGCAGAGCTAAGGTTACTGACCTAATAGCCAGTAAACCCCATCTAATGCCAGACAGCCAACTGCAATCACTAGTCTTTAAATATATTTCAAAAGCCAAAAGAAGTGGAGAGTCAGTTCAAGTCCCTCTGGGAAGAGCCTCGGTGCTGCTCACAGGGTTAATGTCCTCAAACAGAGATCCAGAAGTATTTTTCTATTTCTGCTCAAGGAGAGAAGGCATTTCTCCTTCTCTCTCCCTACAAACTCCAGATATTTAAAATTTCTATTGTGGTGCCTAACAAACCCCTGCTTATCCCACAAGGTGTGACTCCTTCTCAAATATGAACCACAGTCAGTCCCTGCTTCTCTATGTCCTCCTAACACTTCTTAGATTCACCTGAGGGTCATGCATCCTGCAATGTGGGGCATATTCCTGTCTCCAGAGCAAGAATACAAATGGCATGGGGACCCAGGTCCCATCTTAATCATCTGGTATTTCCAGAGTTTAGAAAAGTACTTGGCATTCATGAGGTACTTAATGAGGTAAATGATGGGCCATAAGCCCCCTTTTTGATGATTTTAAATACCTTTACATGATGGAGTAATGGGTTTTCTTTATATAGCTCCAGAATCAGAACCAGGTCCCAGAAGTGGAAGTGTTGCACAGAGGTCACATTGGAATGAAAAAAATGGAAACTGCCATCAATACATAGAAACAACCAATCACTAGAAAGGAGCCTGTCACTGGATGTATTCAAGCAGAAGATAAAAAACAATTTGGTGGCAATGTTACACAGGGAAATCCAAAAACCAGATTGGTTTATAGTTCATGGAATTTGTCTTTTTTCCTCTTTTCTACACAGGTAGTGAGCGAACATGCAATGATTTGTTTGGTTTTTAGTTGAATGACGAACCTACTTTGTGTGTGACATAACAAGGCACCAGCAGATGGTACACTTGGATAACCTCAGTCTCCACTACAGATTCTTTCTACTTCCCACTTTGTTTTTTCAGTCCCCTCGTCCAGGTTCCAACCAACCACTATGTGTATGTGTGTGTTAGTAGGTGTTCGTCTTGTTCCTTCATCCTTAGTTTGGATCTAGCTCTTCAGGTTACTAGACTGGGCTCACGGCAGCTGGTTAGGTTTTAAACTTCCAGTTCTCCGTCATCTGCTTTCTTCTTTCTCTTTCCCACTTTTTCTGTTTTGACAACACAACCGTCTGGCACTCTCCTCTCCTTTCTCCTTTTTCCTCCACGTCACCCCAACCCCCAGCCTCAAACCACTTCATCCCTGTAGCCCAAGACCAACCATTCTGGAGCCCAGTTGTTTTTGGCCCCTAATCTTGTGAAAAGAGCTTTGGCTCTGTTCATTCAGATCATGGGAAAGGCAGAGAACAGGGTATCCATTAGGGAACAAACTCCATTTTAGAAACTATGAAGGCAGTGGTACCAGAAACATTCTCCACAGCTTTCCACTACCACAGTCATAATCGTCCTGTCTATTTTTCCAGCTATGGGTCAAGCAACCATGGCAGGCAGGAGCAAAGGGGTTTGCCTTTTTTTCCTTATTGTAAAGATACTACAAGTGTTTGTATACACCTGTCAAAAGGTTCCCACTCAGACACTCAAAGCTTTGCCATCTGAACTCAGAATGCAGAACAATCCATGTCGAGGACAGAAATCAGGATTGTATAGCAATCCCCAGATTATGGGTCAGACAGCAGTCACCTCATCACCCTACACTTGCAGGGTTACACAGAAATGTAATTAAGGGGCTGTGCCGGTGTGCCTCTGGTCTCAAGGTTAATTAGCCACTGGAAAATGACACCTTCAGGTGTCCTGGATCATAAGCGCACTAGCAGAAGCAGCACGATTCTAAATTGACGGCACTGACGCCACAGGACAGCAGAGTTGAAACCAGCAGAGGTGAAAACAAAGACTGACATAGGTTGTGGCACTGCTGACAAGATGGAAAAGGGACACGTTCCGACTGCCTTTGGGAGAAATAACACTGAAACCAACAAAAGCCCATGATGCCCCACGGTTGGGCATGAGCACCGACCCGTAATTATCTGCGCATGGAAAGCTCTATCCCCTGTGCTCCCCGGGCCCCCACGTTCCATCCACTGAAAGCAGGCATTCCAGAGCCCTGCACCCATGACTCCAACACACACACCACCTCTCTTATGACTTTCCAGTTCTTTCCCAGAGAAGCTCAAGTCCACCACAGAGGAACGTGCAAAGCACCTCTCACGAAATGCAAGAGAGACCACATGAGTCTCTTACCTTGGTGGAAGCCTCTTCCGCTCTTGTAGCGCTTACCTTCTTGGAGGTCCATTTCCTTCTCACTTAATGGCCCTTCATGATTCTAGGTCTTTTTTCTTGTCCAATTTTCAGGCTATGCCCAGACTGGTCTGCTCTAGGATCTGGCACATCCATGTGACCTGGGTGAGAGAAACTCAGTGAGAAAGAGACTTTCTGGCCCTCAGCATCAGAGATCCTGGAGTTTCTCACCAGGTGTTTTTTGCCTGCCTAGGGAACTGGGCCTCGGCTACCTGGTAAGGGAGTGTGTTGTTGGGGTGGGATGGGGTGGGAATAGTATTTTGTTTCTTTGGTGCATGGCACCCAACCAACCAGCATGGAACCCGGGTTCCTCTGAGCATGGAATGCAGCATGCTCTGCTCTGCCTCCCACCAAATCCCCTCTGCTCTCAATTTGTAAACAACTCAGCTCTGCCTGCATCATATGTGAGCAGGCAATGCCAGCGCCACACTGCGCCCTTCCCTGCTCCCAGCCAAGTGCACCTGCTGCCCGGGGCCCTGGCTGCCACTGTTGCCTCTGCTGCTATTATGCTCGGCCCTCGCCTGCTGCTGCTTGCTGGGCTGGCGGCACATCTTCAGCATGGGGAGGAATGTTTATTAGTTTTAATTGGTGGACACGGCTGGACAGTGACATTCGGGGAGGATTGTGTGTCCTTCACCCTGTACAAGGTGCCAGCTGCGATGGCAGATATAGGTGGATCATGGTAGACTACAACCTACAGATTATTCCCCTTCCAGAACAATGCAGATGCTATGCCTCTCCCCTACCTACGGGGACACACACTCCCCTTTCTCTTTATCCCTCCTGTGCTTTCCTAAGTGGAAAAGTTTTATTCATTCTGGAATACAGTAGTCTCGTTCAAAAAAAAAATCCTCTCCAAAAGTCATAAATATACAGTCTGTGAATGCAAGTATCTTTCTGTGTGACCCAAGCATCGCCCTCAATTGACTGTAAACATTCCATATGCTGTAAGAATTCATATACTTCCCGGGTAATATTCTGAATATCAACTTAGCAAATCGTTGTATACACAAATCAACTGGTTTGCTATTATTTTCTACTCCTACTCAACTCTAACTAACCTCTTGCTGTTAAGAAACCTCAAAGCTACATGCTTTCAATGTACAAGATTTGGTTTTTACATATTTCACTATTCTTCCACGTTATGTTGCCTCACTGCTCCTTTTCCAACAGAGGTCAAGCGGTAATGGCGCCCAGCAGAACCAGGTGGAGGCACCAGCGGTCCCCCCCCCAACCCCAGCAGCAGGGCATGGGAGTTGCCAATTGCCTCGTTTTGACGCCCTAGGCCTGGACAATGGTACGTGTACACACACACACACACACACACACACACACACACACACACACACACACACACACACACACACACACACACACACACACACACACACACACACACACACACACACACACACACACACACACACACACACACACACACACACACACACACACACACACACACACACACACACACACACACACACACCCCCACCCACCCCCCAACCTCAGCAAGGAGTCATTTTGTCAGGATTCCTTCCTCTACCTCACCACATCAGCAAAGCCTTGCCTTCACCAGACCATAAGACAAAAACTTGGCTTGGAGTTTTTGCTTTCCGCTTTAAGAATGGTGGTGTGTGTGTCCCACATAGCTTCTGCTTGTTTATGCATTTATATCAGCCTCAGCTGCTGCAGGAGGAGCGGAGAATATACTTAGCTTCTGGAGCACAGAGCCAGAAACTGTAAAACTCTTCTGCCACCTAGCGGTGTAGCAAAAGCTGCACTCATCAGAAAAATGTATAGGGCCCGACTACCAACTTGTTAAACTTTGGCTTCAGTTTAAAAAGAGACAATTAAAACCTATACCCCATGTCCTCAAGTGTAGTGATTAAAAATGACCTAAAAGTAATGTTTTAATGATACCAGATCTTTATACAGTCAACGACCAAACAAAATGCCCTATTGCTGGTAACTAATTATAGGATTCTCAATCGTTGAGATTTATAAAACAAAGTGACCCAGGCAAATAAAATCCTTATATTGAATTTCTTCCCTAGATTCTCGGGGTTATTTTTTTTTTTTTTTGGTTTGTTTGTTTTACCAACTGTTGTTTAGCTATATACAAATCCAAAGTTCAGGGAAGGCTTAGACTGTGGTTATAAGTGAAAAGGAGATTAGCTTTGAAAAATACATAGTGCATGTCCTAGCGCAGAGTATGTACAGCCACCGAAGGTATCACTCATCCTAAAATGTTGGGAAAGAGGGAAAATTCAGGCTCTATGTAACTAATGCACTATAATAATGCAATTATTGAATCCTATTTTGATAGGATCTTAAATGACCACACAGGATACAGAAATACTGCAAAACACAATTACTAAGTCATTTCCCAGTCACTGCTTAGCGGATCTCTGCCACTGTTTTAACACAAGTAAATGTGATGCCTGATGGAATCATCCTAGCCATTCCTCTTCAAAAGGGTTTGAGGAAGAATGGATACTCTGAAAGAATCTTAGGAAAATGGTCTAAACAGCAGATGGCATGGCTCCTTCTGGATTCACAGCATTCGACAGCGAGAGATGTAGATAATGCTAAAGGTGTAGAAATTGCAGATTCAAGTGTCTTTCTCCCCTCTAAAAACGTAAAATAAGAAAACAAAACCTATGCATCATTTATGGATGCCCCAGGATAGTCTTAAATTATGCAATCCACATATCCATGAAAAGTTGCCTAATGTATTCCCTTACTTTATGACACGATGGCCCCCTTGGCCGCACGTATAGACACGTGTGTGCATGCATGCACGCACGCGCACACACACACACACTCTCTCTCTCTCTCTCTCTCACTCTGAGACGAGTTAGGGAAGTAGGTCTGTATCTACCACGTGAGTAACATTCATTTCTAGAGCAAACACACCAGTGAGCAGGGAAGCACAAAGGTATTTGCTAACTAAATGCTTCTTTTATCAACTCAGTGGTCTTTTCTGCTTAGAAAGCTTCTCAAACGTGCATAATGGGATTAAAAGCACTCTCAATAAAGTTCATTACCTTAGTAGTCCTTTCCATCTTCTTGTGAAATTAACTGTATCTCCTATATGTACATCTACTTAAGGTAGTAATTTAATGGCAATAACAGCTATATCTAAGAGGGTTATTTTTCCCTTGGATCTGCTTCCCACTTAGAGATCTCTTCATGTTTAGATTAAAAACCAGAAACACCGTTTTCCTTCTGTTTTAGGGAAATGAAAATGACAAAGGAGAAAAAAAAATCAAAGACCTTTTAAAGCAATAATCCTGGAAAATGACAATGCCTCAAATACTTTAATATGAATGTCAAATGGAGGAAGATGAACGAACCAGGTATGTTTGATTTACACTAAGTAATCTCATTTTTATTTGGTATTTCATCATATACGCTCCTCTTTTCCCCCCACCCACCCACCCCCATGCACACACATATACAACCTCACTCCATCTGTTTGGGCAAATCACATGCACTTTCCCTATTTTCATACACACATTCAAGGTAGGTATTCTTAAACCACATTTTATCATAATGCTGATTTCCTTTCCTTCTATGGGCAGAGTCCCATTTTTTTTTTCTTTTCCACCTTCTCACACTTGACTCAGGAGACCGAGACTCTCCCCAACACTAAATTTCAACTTGCCAAAACTAATCATCCTCATCTCATCGATTAGTGGAGGGGAGGTCTGTGACCCAGGTATTCCCAATGTCACGGGAGGTGTGCTGAGGAAGGAGGGTGCTGACACTGGATTCCTGCAACAACAATGGGAAAGAAGGCAGCCTTTAGGATGACTATAGAGGATGAATGGAATTGAGTCTGTGATGACTTTAGACCCTGGGGTCCACTAACCCTAGTAATCAGTAATCAGCAAATCAGTAATCTGGCCAAGTGGATCCTAACCGAAACCTTTGCTCAGTGGTGTGCAGGAGAAAAATCACAGATGGATTCAGACCACGTTCTCCTCCACTACCAGCTAATTCCAAAACCTAACCCTCTCTAGGTTGCTAACCGAAAAGTACCCTAATTATCCATTCTTTTCTCCACATATATTTATAAAATCCTATTCCTCTTACTTGATAAGTATCTCTTGAATCAAACTTTTGCAAACTATTCCACACTATTTTAGTTCAGCCCCTCATAACTTTTTCCTTGGAGTCTTGTTACAGCCTCGTAACTCCTGTATTTCAAATAAATCCTTTACTCCACCTGTTGCAGGACCTCGTAAATTTCAAATGCAATAGGTCCCTTTCTATGCACAATTGCACCCCTACACATCCCTCTGCATTCAGGTTCAAAGCAAACATTTTGTGTGGTCTGTAGGCACTTCTTGACCCATCCTTGAAAAAAAATAAAAAAAGCTTTTCTCACCCTTCTTGTCTTTATCCTCAATCATACAGCCGTAGTGAAATAACTATACATCTAAAATTTTGTTATTTCTTGCCCCTGGTCCTTTGCACTTTGGTTCCCTCTGCCTGTGATACATGTTCTTGCATCAATCAACTGCAAGTCTAGTGTATCTCAGCTGGTTACTTTGTAGGTCAGTATCTGAGAAGCCATCTCTCCAGTCCTGACTCCTGCTTCGGTTGTGTATCCCTCTTTCTCCTCCCCTTTCCCACTCTACTTGCCTCTTATGTAGTGCTGAGCTCACTGCCCTCTCTCTTTTGTTTGTAAATCTGCTCCACTAGATGAGCGCTTTTAGTATATGGAGCATAGCTTTACCAACTCTTCCTACCATACCCAGTACAAAAGAGGCTCTCAATAAATGGTTTTTGATAAAATAATATCTAATGGCCACCTGACTTAAATAATAACTGTAAAAGGCAAAGAGCTAGCTAGTGGTATAAAGGCAAGTAGAATTGAGAACTCTTGATTCCCAGTCCTGTTATCTTTTTATTACAATATACTGTTTCAGATTAGGTTTACCCTGGACCTAAGTGCTTAAAACTCAGAACTGTCATTTAAGACAAATAGCTTCTTCTGAGGGCTTTACCAAAGCCTTATAGTTAGAATGGCCTGAGGCAGATCTTTTAACCTTCCTACCATCCTCTTTCTTATTTACAAAACAGGGATAATAGTATTGCTCATCTCTTTTTGCTAAGAAATGATTAATGTAAGGGCCAGTGAAACCAATATCCATGGAAATGATTAAAGGCAAGGCTAAGACTCAGAATATACGCATGCCCCTCTTTGGTTTGCTAATATCCTTCTGTGTATTTATTGAATACGAGAAATTCAACAACAGTACAACTCAGAATATATTTCCCTATAATATCTGAGAAAGTGACATGAAACAAAGAATCACAAAGCCACCACCTATACATACTTCTCCTGGTTATGAAATGGAGTTCAACATCTTTATATTTCACTGTGTTTATGTATCAGGCAATAAGCCCTTGACCTTGTAACATGTTATATTCCAATGCATTTAATTAATTCTATGTTTACATGTTTATACACTGAAATGTTGTGCATTTTGATTCTGCTCAGGATATGGTAATATAAATGCAATGATTTTATGGGAAAAGACCTTAATTAGTTGGAATTAAGTGAAATCTTGAGTTGTCTTTCAAGTCTGAATATTTTAAGAATGATCAGAGCTATGTTGCTATGTAGGCAAAAATAATATCCTCTAGACAGACTCATTTCTCATCTTCTTCCATTTCTCCTCAAATTTTACCTTAACAGAGGTGCCCTTCACAACCATTTAAAATGGCACCTCCTACCCCCCATCTACCCTCCCTCCCCCCCACACACACATATATATACACAGAGACTTATTTTCTTTCCTGGCTTTAGATGCTTTCCTGCTACTTTATCATCCCTGTATCACAACACTAAATAACACACCATTTATTTTACTTGTTCATTGACTTAGTGCTTGTCTCTTCCCAAAGTGTAAGTCTCATGAGGGAAGAGGCAGTTTTGGGTTTTTTTGTTATATGCCGCATTTGAAGTACCTAGAACAGCTTCTAGCAAGTGGGGGTTGTTTGATAAATATATGCCGAGATGAGTATCTTCTACTGCATAGATTTGGAGACTCTCCCAAAATAGGAAATTTTTATCCTATGACCTGCTTTTTTTTGACATTATTTTTAATGCATCACAGTTGAAATAGGTTTAGTGCCTTCAACAGTCATTCTCTAAATGGTTTGAGCATCCTCACTAATTTCCATTAAAAGCTGCCACAGCTTCACTAGATAAGCATTTCTATCATATCCTAATATCATTGCAGTATTCAGAAATCTTCTCAGGCGTGTCCTTTGGAACTTATAGTCTCTGATGAAGCATCTCATGAATGGGGATACACAGCTGATAAAACGTTAAAAGAAAATTAATGGGTCCACATTTTATATCACTGCTTTTAAAAAAAAAAATTATCCTCTGAGATACAAAACATTATGCTATAAGTTAAAAGAATAGAATGTTCTCCTGGCTTACAAAGTGCTCTCCCAACCTCACACTAGTGCTGTGTTGCAGCCCGCAGACTGCTTGAGGAAGATAACACAGGAAAGTCTGTTTCTAAGACAACAGTATTTTCTTTTATGTCTTATGCTATAATCATAGTTCCTATTACCTCGAGGATCACCTGGAATTTTGCCAAAAATAAAATGGTGTAAATTAAACCAAACAAATAAGTATCCCTTCAAAGGGCCAAAATAAATAGAATTTTACTGATTCAAAGTATTGCAATAACTTTATAGCAATTTATATCGAGCTACCGTGACAAAGAGGCAAAATTCAAATACTTAAAAAACAGACTGCATTTTAATTAAAGTGGCCATTGAAGGGAACACACCTGCTAATTTTAAAAGGTTACTTTCTTGGCAATATCCAAAAATAACACATTAGACATAAATTTTAGACCTTATTTTACCACCCTTCTCAAAACCTTATGAGCTTACTCATCCTATGTCCAAATTTTCTTTATAAAATGGAAAGAATAATACTGCTATATTTGAATGAAGTAAAAGAACTCACAGACTTAAAAGAGCTTTGAATCTTCTGTGTAAAAATTTTAGGAAAACCTACAATAAATTTAACACCATGAATAATTCACCACTGATTCCAAAAATAATCCCTGTAGACTTTAGTAGTAAGTGCTCTTATTCTATATAAATGTTAAGACCTTCGTTCTACTATTACATTTCAGTCTTATGAATATGAGGACCAAAACATGTCAAAAATTATTTCAAGCATGTTTTTCTTATATCAAAAAGGAGAGGAAAATATGTATTTGGCTTGAAGGATTTTTTAAAAGAAAGAATTACCTTCGCACATTTTAAAAACTAAGGTGCGTACACTATGTCTGTGTAATAAATTAAAATCGATTTCTTATTCCTCTGCATCAATTTTTCCATTTACAACCTTGCTTAAGATTATAAAATAATTCAGTAAAGTTTCTTTTGTCTTTTTTTATTTGAAGTTACCTCGAAGTTCAAGTCAAGAAAAGCATGAGGGCAGAAAATGGTTGTGATAAAGCCCAGGGATAATTAATAAGTACCTGCCATGAATAAAGAAAAAGCCAGGGAGATAAGACAATAATACAAGCCAGATTATGATAAATACCAAAAGGCAGACACAAACAATGTCCTAAACGTCTCAAAATGTGAACAAAAGAGCCCCTGCTTTATGCTAGTCCTCCTTCCAGTCTGAATTACAACACAGGCAAAGGCTATTATAAATGTTAACAGAAAAAAAAAAAAATCAGATCAGAGCATTGTATTATTTTCAATTTATCCTTGTAAGACCAAAAACTACCAAATATACACCTATTTTTTTTTTTTTTTTTTTTTTTTGGAAAGGTTTTCCAAGACATGTTCCTCCATTCTCCTTTGTTTCTTTCAAGGGCATAATAGTAAACCTCATCCGACTGTAGTTCTCTTCACCGACAGGTGGGCATGTCACACCACCTTTCGTTCCTTTTCATTCAGCCAGTTTTCAACACATGTGATTGCTCTCGTAGCCAAGCCAATTTAAATTATTTGGGGAATAAGATTTCATTAAACACTACATCAAATGCCTCACTGAGATCAATACATATTACCTCCACTATATGGCCTTTATTCACTAATGTTGTAATCCTGCCAGAACCTGGAAACAAATAGGTGGTTTATAATTTACATAGGATATCTGTGAGTCATGCTAAGCTATCTTGAGTTTCCACATATGGCTTTAACATTTCTTATTTTACTTTATTAAGGAAAGGATTATAGTAGTTGAGTAAAATATTCGAACTGAATCTGCTTGCCTATTTTCAAAAGTGAATGACATTGCCTATAATGTTTTATATTTGTCAGGTTCTGTGACTTCTGAAAAGTCATTCTTTATGTGATCATGTATTCATTTCCTTACACATTTTCTATCCATTATGTTGTCAGTTTTTCACAATGAAAATACATTTTATAATTGAATTACTTTGGTTTAAATTAACATGTTCTGCATACCCAATTATCTAGTGATTGGAACTTTATTTTTTTACACTTAAATATTAAACGTTTTGCCTAAATCAAAAAAAAAAAAATCTGTCCACAAAAGACACAAATACTGCTTTCAATATTCTGAATAATTTATAAGGATGGTGTCAGTGAACTCACATAACTTTAAATGTCAAGGCAGTCTTACCCATAAAGCCCTAAAATCAAACACTGTGTGTTGAGCCACTGGCAACGGGGGAGCATGGAGTAAATGGGGACTCTGGTTACTGGGGCTTTTCCAACACGGACTCCCTCAGCTGAGAACATCAGGAAAGACAATTCAACTGGAAGTATTAAAATTATACAGCACCACAAACTGCAGCTTATTTATTGGTCTAAAATTGTTGGTAATTTCTACATGTCTCTAGTTTGCTTTTAAAGCACAAACTCTGAGCTCATCAGGTCTGCTTACCACATCTCAATGTCAAGAGTGTTACTAGGATGAAATTATAGAAAGACAATTACTCATCCATCAATAAATATATAAACTTTTAGAATGTTTGAGCAGAAAGAATGCCTACAGGATACTTGCTTTAGCTTCCCTACTTTGTAGGTAGGAAGAAGGGTTCCACTGGTGTGAGGGGACTTCCTCTGAGTTGGCACAACCAGTTAGAAGCAGGACCAGAACACAGTATTTACAGGTATATCTTGGGAATATAGCAAGCTTGGTTCTAGAGCACAAGAAAGCAAATATCACAAAGTGAACCAAATTAATTTTTTGGTTTCTCAGTGCACATAAAAGTTATGTTCTCACTATACCATAGTCTATCAAGCACCCAACAGCATTACGTCTATCCCAGGTATGTATCTCAATTTAAAAATACTTCATTACTACAAAATGCGGACCATCGGAGCAATATGACAGAGGAGTAGGAGGCCTGGATTTCATCTGGTCTCAGGAATTCAGCTGAATAGGGATCAAACCATTCTGAACACCTACGAACTCAACAGGAGATCAAAGAAGAGTAGCAACAACTCTCTGAACAGAGAAGCGACCACTTACTGGAAGGTAGGACGTGCAGAGAAGTGAATCCGAGGCGATATTCGGGAGGATAGACGGCGGGGGAGGGGGCCTCCATCGGCCGCTTCTGGCAAGTGCTAGAGCCGCGGAGCACAAAATCGGAACTTTTAGAAGTTGGCTCCGCTGAGGGACGTCGCTGCAGTGGCTAAGCTGGGGGTGGAACCCTTGTGGGACAGTGTGGTCTCAGGACCCTCGGGGTCACAGAAAGACCGGGGGTGCCTGAGTGCGGCAGAGCTCCCAGGTATCAGAGCGGGGAAGCCGGCTGCAGAGACAGAGCCGAGGCGCGGGCTCTCAGCTTGGGGTTGCCATAAACTGTGATCCGCAGCCCAGTCGGGCCACTGCTCCTCCAGCAGGGACCCAACAAGCGGCAGAGCCGGGGAGACTCCCCTTCCTCCCCAGGGAGGAGCGGCGCGGGAGCACACTTCAGGGATCTGCTGGGTTTGGAGACTCCACACAGAGTCGGGTGCCAGAGATAGAAACGCTTGGTCACAGGCCGGGTGAGCACAGAGTGCGGCCGGAGACCGGGGAGACAGGAGTGACTGCTTTTCTCTGGGGGCGCACTGAGGAGCAGGGCCCTGAGTTCTCAGCTCCTCCGGGTGGAGATTGGGAGGCCACCATTTTCACCCTGGTCCTCCAAAGCTGTACCGAGAGCTTGCAGGGAACAAAAGCTCCTGAGAGCAAACCCGAGCAGCTTGCTTACCCGGACCAACAAGGGCGGGGCAATTCCGCCTCCGGCAAAGATATTTGGGAACCACGGCAACAGGCCCCTCCCCCAGAAGATCAGCACGAACACCCAGCAAGCCAAGACTAAGTTTACCGATTAAGGAGAACAGGAAACCTCCAGCGCAAGGGGAATACTGTACATAGAATTCATGGCTTTTTTTTACTATGATTCATTAGTTTTTCAAAGTTAATTTTTTAAATTTTTTTATTTTTCTTTTTCCCTTTTTCAACCAACATCTTATCAATCCCTTTTTAAAACAAAAACCTTTTTTATTTTTCATTTTTAGAGTCATATTTTATCCCTTCATAGTAGTTACCCTTATTTTTGGCATATATATATAAGTTGTTCTCTCTTTAAAATTTTAAGATACAGTTTCTTCTAACAGATCAAAATATACCCTAAATCACTAGTGTATGGCTTGGTTCTAGTCTCCTGCCTGATCACATTCTCTCCCTTTTTTTTAAATTTTTTTTTAAATCTTCTTTTTTCAAACTTATCAATTCCTTTTATAAAATGTTTTATAATTTTTATCTTTACAGTCATCTTCCATTCCTCCATTGTATCAACCCTTATTTTGTACATATATGTCTTTCTTCCTTTAAAATGTTAGGAGGCAGTTTTTTCTAACAGACCAAAATACGCCCAAAATCTAGTGTGTGGCACTGATCTATGCACTAGCCTGGTCATATTTGATCATATTCTGGTTTTTTTGTATTGTTCTGTTTTTGTTTTTATCTTTTTCTTTTTGTGTTTTTTTTTTTTTTCTCTTTCTTCACCTTTCTTTTCCCCTGGTTTCAGATCTTTTCTAATTTGTATAGAATATATTTGCTTGGGACGTTGTTAACCTGTTAGCATTTTGTTCTCTTATTCATCTATTCTCCTCTGGACAAAATGACAAGACAAAAAAATCACCTCAGCAAAAAGAACAACAGGTAGTACTGTCAGCCAGGGACCTACTTAATACGGACATTAGTACGATGTCGGACCTAGGTTCAGAATCATGACTTTAAAGATCCTAGCTGGGCTTGAAAAAAGCGTGGAAGTTATTAGAGAAATAAAAGAACTAAAATCTAACCAAGTCGAAATGAAAAAGGCTATTAATGAGGTGCAATCAAAAATGGGAGCACTAACTGCTAGGATGAATGAGGCAGAAGATAATCAGCGATATAGAAGACCAAATGATGGAAAATAAAGAGGCTGAGAAAAACAGAGAGAAACAACTACAGGATCATGGGGGCAGAATTCGAGAGATGAGCGATACAATAAGATGAAACAACATTAGAATAATTGGGATCCCAGAAGAAGAAAGAGAGAGAGGGGCAGAAGGTATATTGGAGCAAATTATAGCAGAGAACTTCCCTAACGTGAGGAAGGAAACAGGCATCAAAATACAGGAGGCACAGAGAACTTGTCTCAAAATCAACAAAAATAGGTCAACACCCTGACATCTAATAGTAAAACTTAAGAGTCTCAGAGACAAAGAGAAAATCCTGAAAGCGGCTCGGGAGAGGAGATATGTCACCTGCAATGGTAGAAATATTAGATTGGCAACAGACCTATCCACAGAGACATGGCAGGCCAGAAAGGACTGGCATGAGATCTTCAGAGCACTAAATGAGAAAAATATGCAGCCAAGAATACTATATCAGCTAGGCTATCATTGAAAATTGAAGGAGAGAAAAAGATTCCAGGACAAACAAAAACTAAAGGAATTTGCAAACACGAAACCAGCCCTCCAAGAAATATTGAAAGGGGTCCTCTAAGCAAAGAGAGAGCCTAAAAGCAGCATAGATCAGAAAGGAACACAGACAATATACAGTCACAGTCACCTTACAGGCAATACAATGGCACTAAATTCAGACCTTTCAATAGTTACCCTGAATGTAAATGGGCTAAATGACCCAATCAAAAGACACAGGCTATCAGATTGGATTGAAAAACAAGACCCATTGATATGCTGTCTGCAAGAGACTCATTTTAGACCCAAAGACACCCCCACATTGAAAGTGAGGGGGTGGAAAACCATTTCCCATGCTAATGGACACCAAAAGAAAGCTGGGGTGGCAATCCTTATATCAGACAAATTAGATTTTAAAACAAAGACTGTAATAAGAGATGAAGAAGGACACTATATCCTACTGAAAGGGTCTATCCACCAAGAAGATCTAACAATTGTAAATATCTATGCCCCTAACATGGGAGCAGCCAATTTTATAAGGCAATTAATAACAAAAGCAAAGAAACACATTGACAATACAATAATACTGGGGGACATTAACACCCCCCTCACTGAAATGGACAGTTCATCTAAGCAAAAGATCAACAAGGAAATAAAGACTTTAAATGACACACTGGACCAAATGGACTTCACAGACATATTCAGAACATTCCATTCCAAAGCAACAGAATACACATTCTTCTCTAGTGCCCATGGAATATTCTCCAGAATTGATCAAATCCTAGGTCACAAATCAGGTCTCAACCGGTACCAAAAGATTGGGATCATTCCCTGCATATTTTCAGACCACAATGCTTTGAAACTAGAACTCAATCACAAGAGGAAATTCGGAAAGAACTCAAATACATGGAGGCTAAAGAGCATCCTACTAAAGAATGAATGGGTCAACCAGGAAATTAAAGAAGAATTTAAAAAATTCATGGAAACCAAGGAAAATGAACACACAACTGTTCAAAATCTTTGGGATACAGCAAAGGCAGTCCTGAGAGGAAAGTATATAGCAATACAAGCCTTTCTCAAGAAACAAGAAAGGTCTCAAATACACATCCTAACCCTACACCTAAAGGAGCTAGAGAGAGAACAGCAAATAAAGCCTAAACCCAGCAGGAGAAGAGAAATAATAAAGATCAGAGCAGAAATCAAAGAACTAGAAACCAAAAGAACAGTAGAACAGATCAACGAAACTAGGAGCTGGTTCTTTGAAAGAATTAACAAGATTGATAAACCCCTGGCCAGACTTATCAAAAAGAAAAGAGAAATGACCCAAATCAACAAAATCATGAATGAAAGAGGAGAGATCACAACCAACACCAAAGAAATACAAACAATTAAAAGAACATACTATGAGCACCTCTATGCCAGCAAATTAGATAACCTGGAAGAAATGGGTGCATTCCTAGAGATGTATCAACTAATAAAATTGAACCAGGAAGAAATAGAAAACCTGAACAGACCTATAGCCACTAAGGAAATTGAAGCAGTCATCAAAAATCTCCCAAGAAACAAAAGCCCAGGGCCAGATGGCTTCCCAGGGGAATTCTATCAGACATTTAAAGAAGAATTAATACCTTTTCTCCTGAAACTGTTCCAAAAAATAGAAATGGAAGGAAAACTTCCAAACTCATTTTATGAGGCCACCATTACCTTGATCCCAAAAACAGACAAAGACCCCATCAAAAAGGACAATTACAGACCAATATCCTTGATGAACACGGATGCAAAAATTCTCACCAAAATACTAGCCAATAGGATCCAACAGTACATTAAAAGGATTATTCACCACGACCAAGTGGGATTTATCCCTGGGCTGCAAGGCTGGTTCAGCATCCACAAATCAATCAACGTGATACAATACATTAACAAAAGAAAGAACAAGAATCATATGATCCTCTCAATAGATGCAGAAAAATCATTTGACAAAGTACAGCATCCTTTCTTGATCAAAACTCTTCAGAGTATAGGGATAGAGGGTACATACCTCAATATCATAAAAGCCATCTATGAAAAACCTACAGCAAATACCATTCTTAATGGGGAAAAGTTGAGAGCTTTTCCCCTAAGGTCAGGACTGCGGCAGGGATGTCCACTCTCACCACTGCTATTCAACATAGTATTAGAAGTCCTAGCCACAGCAATCAAACAAAAAGAAATCAGAGGCATCTAAATCGGCAAAGAGGAAGTCAAACTCTCACTCTTTGCAGATGATATGATACTGTATCTGGAAAACCCAAAAGGCTCCACCCCAAAACTGCTAGAACTCATATAGGAATTCAGTAAAGCAGCAGGATATAAAATCAATGCACAGAAATCAGTGGCATTCCTATACACCAACAACAAGACAGAAGAGAGAAAAATCAAGGAGTCGATCCCATTTACAACTGCACCCAAAACCATAAGATACCTAGGAATAAATTTAACCAAAGAGGCAAAGGATCTGTACTCAGAAAACTATAAAATACTCATGAAAGAAATTGAAGAAGACACAAAGAAATGGAAAAACGTTCTATGCTCATGGATTGGAAGAACAAACATTGTGAAGATGTCAATGCCACCTAGAGCAATCTACACATTCAATGCAATCCCCATCAAAATACCATCCACCTTTTTCAAAGAAATGGAACAAACAATCCTAAAATTTGTATGGAACCAGAAGAGACCCCGAATAGCCAGAGGAATGTTGAAAAAGAAAAGCAAAGCAGGCGGCATCACAATTCCGGACTTCCGGCTCTATTACAAAGCTGTCATCATCAAGACAGTATGGTACTGGCACAAAAACAGACATATCGATCAATGGAACAGAATAGAGAGCCCAGAAATGGACCCTCAACTCTATGGTCAACTCATCTTCGACAAAGCAGGAAAGAATGTCCATTCTCTGGAAAAAAAGACAGTCTCTTCAACAAATGGTGTTGGGAAAATTGGACAGCCACATGCAGAAGAATGAAACTGGACCATTTCCTTACACCACACACAAAAATAGACCCCAAATGGTTGAAAGACCTAAACGTGAGACAGGAGTCCATCAAAATCCTAAAGGAGAACACAGGCAGGAACCTCTTCGACCTCAGCCGCAACAACTTCTTCCTAGAAACATCGCCAAAGGCAAGGGAAGCAAGGGCAAAAATGAACTATTGGGATTTCATCAAGATAAAAAGCTTTTGCACAGCAAAAGAAACAGTCCACAAAACCAAAATACGACTGACAGAATGGGAGAAAATATTTGCCAATAACATCAGATAAAGGGCTAGTATCCAAAATCTATAAAGAACTTATCAAACTCAACACCCAAAGAACAAATAATCCAATCAAGAAATGGGCAGAAGACATGGACAGACGTTCTTCCAAAGAAGACATCCAAATGGCCAACAGACATATCAAAAAGTGCTCAACATCGCTCGGCATCAGGGAAATCCAAATCAAAACCTCAATGAGATACACCTCACACCTGTCAGGATGGCTAAAATTAACAAGTCAGGAAATGACAGATGTTGGCGGGGATGCGGAGAAAGGGGAACCCTCCTACATTGTTGGTGGGAATGCAAGCTGGTGCAACCACTCTGGAAAACAGTATGGAGGTTCCTCAAACAGTTGAAAATAGAGCTACCATACGACCCAGCAATTGTACTACTGGGTATTTACCACAAAGATACAAATGTAGGGATCTGAAGGGGTATGTGCACCCCAATGTTTATAGCAGCAATGTCCACAATAGCCAAACCATGGAAAGAGCCCAGATGTCCATCGACAGATGAATGGCTAAAGAAGAGGTGGTATATAGGGCGCCTGGGTGGCTCAGTCAGTTAAGCGTCTGCCTTCGGCTCAGGTCATGATCCCAGGGTCCTGGGATCGAGTCCCGCATCGGGCTCCCTGCTCAGCGGGAAGCCTGCTTCTCCCTCTCCTACTCCCCCTGCTTGTGTTCCTGTCAAATAAATAAATATTAAAAAAAAAAGAAGAGGTGGTACATATACACAATGGAATATTATGCAGCCAGCAAAAGGAATGAGATCTTGCCATTTGCAACGACATGGATGGAACTGGAGGGTGTTATGCTGAGTGAAATAAGTCAGTCAGAGAAAGACATGTATCATATGACCTCACTGATACGAGGAATTCTTAATCTCAGGAAACAAACTGAGGGTTGCTGGAGTGGTGGGGGGTGGGAGGGATGGGGTGGCTGGGTGATAGACAGTGGGGAGGGTATGTGCTATGGTAAGCACTGTGAATTGTGCAAGACTGTTGAATCATAGATCTGTAGTTCTGAAACAAATAATGCAACATATGTTAAGAAAAAAGAAAAAGAAGAAGATAGCAGGAGGGGAAGAATAAAGGGGAGTAAGTCAGAGGGGGAGACGAACCATGAGAGATGATGGACTCTGAAAAACAAACTGAGGGTTCTAGAGGGGAGGAGGGTAGGGGGATGGGTTAGGCTGGTGATGGGTATTAAAGAGGGCACATTCTGCATGGAGCACTGGGTGTTATGCACAAACAATGAATCATGGAACACTACATCAAAAACTAATGATGTAATGTATGGTGATTAACAATAAAAAAATTAAAATGCTGACCATCACCTGAGCTTTCAGCAGGTTGTAATCTTGTTTGTGGAGGATCTCATCTTGATGTTGATGGCTGCTCACTGGTTAGAGTGGTGCTTGCCGAAGGCTGGGTGGCTGTGGCAATTTCTTAGAGTAAGACATTAAGAAGTCTGCCACAATGACTCTTCTTTTCACAAACGATTTCTCTGTAGCATGTGATGCTGTTTGGTAGCATTTTACCCACAATAGAACTTCTTTCAGAACTGGTGTCGATCCTCTTAAAACCTGCCACTGCTTTATCAACTAAGTTTATATAACCGTCTAAATCCTTTGCTGTCATTTCAACAATCTTCACAGCATCTTCACCAGGAATAGATTGCATCTCAAGAAATCATCTTCTTTGCTCATCCATAAGAAGGAAATCCTCATCTGTTGAAGTTTTACTATGAGATTGCAGCAA
Organism: Zalophus californianus; assembly: GCF_009762305.2. Lineage (NCBI taxonomy): Eukaryota > Metazoa > Chordata > Mammalia > Carnivora > Otariidae > Zalophus > Zalophus californianus. The sequence goes on from NC_045597.1 coordinate 50,638,539, forward strand.
TTCAATCCCCTCCTCAGGCTCCACTTCCAAGTCTAGTTTTCTTGCTCTTTCTACCACATCTGCAGGTAACTTCCTCTGCTAAAGTCATGAACACCTCAAAGTCATCCATGAGAGTTAGAACCAACCATTCTTCCCAATTCCTGTGAATATTGGCATTTTGACCTCTTTCCATGAATCACAAATGTCCTTAATGGCATCTAGAATGGTGAATTTTTTCCAGAAGGTTTTCCGTTTACTTTGCTCAGATTCATCCGAGGAACCACTATCTATGGCAGCTCTAGCCTTATGAAATGTATTTCTTTTTTTATTTTCTTATTTGAGAGAGCAAGAGAGCACAAGCAGGGGGAGCAGCAGAGGGAGAAGCAGGCTCCCCACTGAGCAGGGAGCTGGACTCAGGGCTCGAACCCAGGACCCTGAGATCATGATCTGAGCTGAAGGCAGATGCCTAACCTATTGAGCCTCCTAGGCACCCTTGAAATGTACTTCTTAAATAAGACTTGAAAGCCAAAATTCCTTCTTGACTCATGGGCTGCAGAATGTTGTGTTAGTAGGCATGAGAACAACATTAATCTCACTGTACAGCTTCATCAAAACTCTTGGGTGGCGAGGTGCATTGTCAATGAGCAGTAATATTCTGAAAGTCATCTTTTTTTCTAAGCAGTTCAACAATGGGCTTAAAATATTCAGTAAACCATGTTGTAAATGGATGTGCTGTCATCCAGGCTTTGTTGTTCCATTTAGAGAGCATAGACAGAGTAGATTGAGCATAATTCTTAAGGGCCCTGGGATTTCTGGAATAGGGTGCACTGGCTTCAACTTAAAGTCACCAGCTACATTAGCCCCTAACGAGGAGTCAGCCTGTTCTTTGAAGCTAGGCATTGACTTCTCCTCTCTAGCTATGAAAGTCCTGGATGGCATCTTCTTCCAATAGAAGACTGTTCCATCTACACTGAAAATCTGTTTAGTATAGCCACCTTCATTCATGATCTTAGCTAGATCTTCTGGATAACTTACTGTAGTTTCTATATCAGCACTTGCTGTTTCACCTTGAATTTTTATGTTATCCAGAACACTAAGATTTTCTCCATATCGGCAATAAGGTGGTTTCATTTTCTTATCATCCATATGTTCACTGGAGTAGCATTTTTAATGTCCCTTAAGAGCTTTTCCTTTGCATTCACATCTTGGATGTTCTCTGGAAAAAGCCTAGCTTTTGGTCTGTGTTGGCTTTCAACACGCCTTCCTCACTATCTTAATCATTTCTAGCTTTTAAAGTGAGAGACATGCAACTCTTCCTTTCACTTGAACACTTTGAGGCCATTGTAGGGGTACTGATTAATCTAATTTCAATATTGTTGTGTCTCAGGGGAATAAGGAGAGACATGGGGAAATGGCCAGTCAGTGAAGCAGTCAGAACACACACTTTTATTATGTTTGCTGTCCTATATGGGTGCAGTTGGTGGTGCCGCAAAACAATTACAATGGTAACAAAAATTACCAATCACAGGTCACCATAACAAATATAATAAAGTCCGAGGGGCGCCTGGGTAACTCAGTCGGTTAAGCGGCTGCCTTCGGCTCAGGTCATGATCCCAGGGTCCTGGGATCGAGCCCCATGTCCGGCTCCCTGCTCAGCAGAGAGCCTGCTTCTCCCTCTCCCTCTGCCTGCCACTCTGCCTACTTGTGCTCTCTATCTCTCTGTCAAATAAATAAAATCTTTAAAAAAAAAAAAACAAATATAATAAAGTCCGAAATATTGTGAGAATTACCAAAATGTGACACAGAGACACCAGTGAGCAAATGCTATTGGAAAAACGGCACTGATAGACTTGTTCGACACAAGGTTGCCACAAATATTCAATTTGTAAAGAATGCAATACCTGAAGGGCAACAGAGCAAAGCACAATAAAATGAGGTAAATCTGTACTGATTTTGAGTCTGGGGCTCTATCCATAATACCATACTATTTCTTCATTCTTCAGTAAGAGGAGTATAACCTTGTTGTGGATTTTACAGAGTTCAAAATCCCTAAGAAAAGTTGTTATAATATCTACAGTTCTTTACAGAAATTTTAGAATTCCCAAGTATACTGATGTGGAGATAAACTATATTGAAAACTTCCTCAAAATTTATTGCTATAGCCTATATTTAAATTCAGTATTTTGCTCATTATATTCAATTTTATAAAGAGAAAGACCTGGAATAAATCAACAGAAGCTACTCTCTCTCCTTACAAAATCTCTTTCCATCACATGTTTTCAACTCCCATCTACATGATGATTATTGAAACCTCTGGATCTCCAGCCCAAATCTCTCTGGCACTCCAGACCTCACTATGTAATGGTCAACATTACTTAATCACCATGAGCACCTCAAACTCAAAATATCAAAAGTAGAATTTATCTTGTTTCTGCCACATCCACACGTCACAACAAAACCAAAGAAACAAAAACCAGGCCAGGATTCTCTTCCTTATTCTCTAATACTAGAGTACAGAGCCAGCATCCGTCCGTCAGCCACCTGAAACTAAGCTCATTCAGTAGTTCTTCCATCCATGTTTCTTCCCACATGGAATTAGTCACCAAAGCTTGTCTGTTCACCTCCTAAATACCTCTCCCCTCCCTGAGAGCTCTGTCTGGGCTCCCACCCTTTCTCTACCCTTCTATCCCCAAATCAGTCACACCTTAGATCCTTCCCATTATTCTCCTGGATTAGAATACTGGCTGAATTGCAATGGCACCATTTTCATTCTAAAACATAAACTTAAAACCTGAATTTCTCTACAGTTGTGAGCATAGCATAATGTATAGAAGTTGAATTATGTTACACACCTGAAACTCATAAAACACAATGTCAACTATTTTTTTTTTTTTAAGAAAGAAACCTGAATTTCTTCTCATGGTCCACATTCTTTACTATGACACACACAAGGACTGTCATGATCTGACCCTGGGTTACCTCTACAACCTCCTCCTTTCTACTTCTGCTTCACTACTAAATCTTCTCCCTGCATTTAACCCATTGAAGTTCTCAGAAGGTTATGTGCTGTCTTTCATGTTCAGACCTTTATGGAGTGTATTCCCTCTGTGGGGGATATTCTCCCTTTCTCTAGGTCTTGCCACTTGACCCCACCCCTTTTAACTGAGCAAAGACGCTCTTCCTTCAAATCCAGCTAAGCCTTATCTTTTTTAGGAAATCTTCTCTGACTGCCATGGATGTATCAGATGCCGCTCATAACAGTTACCATACAAAATTAAATACTTCCCAATTTGTAATTAGCACACGCCATTGTGTTTCTCCATTTTGAAGCCAATTTTTCAATTTCTTTTAAATTTGCTGGAGCCCTACAGTCTCTAATTCAGCAAAACAAGGAAATTGGATTAGATGACCTTCAATATACCTTCCAAATGTAAATATTTTATATTTTCGATAGCACACTAAGTACAGATTCTAAGGCAGAAGAGGACTGATTTCTTAAACATGTATTATGTATAAATTATTTAACATTCATGATCTCATTTAATTTGATATCAGTGGGAATACCTAATGTTACAGTAACAGAAATTCACTTTAGGCTAGGTTAAATAAAAAAGTTGTCATTTCACATACACAAAAGAAACCTCTAGAAATAAGAATTAGCTCCAGGTACAATTGAATCCAGTGCTCAACCAGTATCTTCAGCACTTGTTCTCGGATTCGTTTTTGTCTCTGCATTCCTTAGAGTGAATCTCTTAGAAACACTGCCTTGAACAGCTAAAGCTTGCCATTATTATGCATCTAATTCCAGAAGAAATGTAGTTTTTCTTTCCAAATTGTAGCAAAAGTCTCATGACTGGATCTTATTGGACCTACTTGGGCCATGTGTATAATTTTCTGTGACCAGAGATAGTGAAAAGCAGGATTAACCAGGCTAGGTACCCAGCACTAAGAGCAAACAGTAATGGAGTCAGGCCCACCCATAGCTTCAGTCTGAGATCAGGGTAGGCTTTGCCACCAAATAATAAACTCTTATTAGAAAAAGAGATTTATGCTGGCTAGGCAAAAATAGCACACAGTCCACAAGAAATTGCAACAATTTGTGAGGTTGGTATTATCTCCACTATTTTCCCAATAGACTAAGGGTCAGCAAACTTTTTCTTCAAAGGACAAGAAAGCAAATGTTTTATGCTTTTGCGAGTCACATATGGTGTCTGTCACATATTAAATTTTTTCTACAACCCCTCAAAAAGGTGGAAATCTTTCTTAAGGGCTGTACAAAAAGTGTCTATGTATCAGATTTGACTTTGGGGCATAGTTTACTGATTCCTGCACTAGAAAAGTGAGTAAGCTGAAGGCAGAAGTCATGTCTTCTTGGTATTAATATTCCCAGGTCTAGCACATAGTGAGTGCTCAGTAAACATTTGTTAGCTGAATAAATTCAGACTTGGATCAATTAAATTGAGAACTAGAATGAGAAAATGAATTTCAAACTCACTTGATACAGAGTATTAGAATAACCAGAAATGAAAGTTCTTTTTAGAAAGTTGATTAAGTGCCTTTGGCCTCAACTCCCTGGGGAGAACTGAGTTGGGAGAGCAGGAAGCGGGGATGGGGGAAAGAGAGAGAAGAGTAGTAATGGTAAAGAAAAATTCTTCATGCAGTTATTGAAGACCACAGAGAGAATGCACAGAGTGGTCTGGCAGGACTGTAGAGGGGAAAAGCACAAAGGAACCGGGAAAACACTTTCCTGAGGAAGCACCTGCCTAAAGTACAAGCTCATGGAAAGAACCCACTAAGAGACAGGTGGGAATGCCTTTCGTTGTGTGTTTTTAAACACAGATCCTCTCTCATTCATGCCTCTGACCTCCTGAAGCCTAAAGCTCTCAATTCCCTATGGCCACATGCAGACATATAGCTATTGTAACAATAAGGGAAAACAGAATTTTCATGACAGCTGCACTGAAATAGTATAGGAAGAGAAATTACTCTGTATTAGGGAGTTAATTTATGTAGTATTCAGTATTTTAGCTTTCTTTAATGAACATAGGTCTCAATTTGATATTGGTCACTCTACCACCTCCATTATTCCATGTCATTTTTTTCTAGCACTGGGATTCCAATCAGCCTCACCTAAATGCCCAATCCTTCGATCCCAACATTTTTTCATATTAGTCATTCCCCCGTGAAGTCTTCTTTTCCTCTTCGCATAGCTTATGAAATCATGTGAGTGACTGCATCCAATCTCAGCTTCTTGCTCCTCATAGTGGCCGAACTGGTGGCCCCCAAAATGATAGGTCTGTGTCCTAATTCCAAGGACCTGTGAATGTTATCTTCTTTGGGGAAGGAGGGAAGAAAGTCTTTGCAGATAAAATTCTGTGAAAGATATGGAGATGAGATCATCCTGGGTTAGCCAGATGGGCCCTAAATTCAAGGACAAGTGTCCTTAGGAAAGACACATGGAAGACACACGGAAATATGAGGACAAATTTGAATGATGTGGCCATGGGCCAGAGACGAGATGAGGAAGAAAGTGACCATGGGGGCAGACACTGGAATGATGCAACCACAAGTCAGGAAATGCCAACAGCAACCAGAAGCTGGAAGAGACCAAGAACAGATTCTCCCCTAGAGCCTTTGGAGAGAGTTCAGCTCTGCTGACATCTGATTTCAGACTTCTGACCTCTAGAACTATGAGAAAATAAATTTATGTTGTTTTAAGTCACCCAGTTTGTGGTCATTTGTTACAGCAGCCACTGGAAATGGACACACTTCTTTTCTTAGTGTACTCTGGGTCACTCCAAATGTCCACTTCCTCTGGACCTTACCATCCCATGCATTGAACATAGCTGAAGAAAACTCATACCATTTTAAATCCATGACCACAAACTTCCCTGGGCCATTCGTTGTTCTTGTTCTCCTTAACAATGATTTCTTATCCTCGCTCTTGGCCGACAATCTTACTTTCTCTTTCACTGAAAATAAATAGAAGAAATCAAAGAAGTTTTATAGCCTCTCACCCTTCACTAGGTACCCATTTATCCTAGATATGTAGATTATTTATACTCTTCTCTAAATATCTAAAGACAATCCCCTCCATAAGTGGATCCATCCCTTCTTACCTATCAAAGTTCAGGGCTCCAAAAATTCTTTATCTCTTCTACATCATGTTTTCTCTCTACTGAATCATTTCCTGCAGTGTACAAATATATTCCTATTTTTCCCTTTTGTAGCAAAACTCCACTAAGTTGCCTGAACCTACCCACTCCAATCCCTCTGCTCTCATTTCATGGTAAACCCATTCCAACTGAGATTTTGCCCCACTACTCAATGATCAATTACTGACCTGTTTAGTTAAAACTTGCTGCTACTTTGGTTACTGTTGTGGGCCTCTGTGTTATTTCCTGCCTAGCACTCTTCCCTTTGCGTGGTAACTCACAGCTCTCCATCTTCCACATGGCTCTAGAAGGAATTGGTATATTTACACATGACCTCACAATCTGACCGCAATCAGTATTGAAAGTATACTGTTGTCTAAGCTCAGCCACTCACTGCCCTCCCTCTGAAATCACAAAGGAGTAGTATCACAAGTTGTGAAGGAACACACAGCTAGGTTAGTTTCCAGTTATATGGAGGGAATCATTCTGTAAAACAACGACAACAAAAATGAATCCCTCATGCAGAAAGATACAAACAAGAGAGATGAAGAGAGATGGGGAGGAGTTTGGGTGTGAGGACTGATACCTAGTTCTTGAAATGCTGGCCATTCTATTTTCAGACATTCCCAAGTTGGGACTGCAACCCCGTGCCACTGACACTGAGATTATTCAAATTCTCCTTGGATTCAAAACCAAATTCCCCTCTCAGACTGTTTCTTCTTATTGGCAAAAATCATATTTTTCTTATTTGCAAATTCTGCATTTGTAAAATACAGAATTACAACCTAACAATGCACCAGCACTATGTTAAGATACTCCAAATTGCAAACCCTATCCCTACAAGGTATAATAACCTTCAAGTGGGCATGTCTTGGAAAGTGAAGCTGAGTTAATTGGACAAACCTCAGAGCAAATAAGTGAAATAAAATATTCCACCCTTAGGAAATACTTCTAAGAATGACAATCTGAAAACTCAGTGGTGCTAACAGGTCCACGAGCCTTTGTTTTCTCCATGTGCTTTAAGCCAAGGTTTGCAATTTCAAAAGAGTATAGGGTAGCAGGCAAAAAATGCAAATGAGGGTCCTGAGCTGGACATTAAAAAATTAATAATTCATAGGAATGGTAGTGACTACAGAAAATAGAGGCATCTGTCCTTACAAGGACAAGTTCTGCTCAGCTCCAACCATTTGTCACCACTTCTGTACACTTTCAGAAGAAATCCAGAAATTCTCATTTTAGGTGAAACCTCTGTGTTTATAAATATCAGTTCAAGGTTTTACAACACTGTGCAGGCCAAACAGAACACATCCGCTGTCCAGATGCAGGCTCTGGCATCTATAACAGTCCATGCTTTAAACTTCCATTGGTTATCTGGGACCACTAATGACGAGGCAAATTAGGAACACAAACAATCAGACACATTTGTAGTGGCCTCCCAGGAAAGCCCTTGAGGAAGTTTTGTTTTCTTTCAGTTCTTTGATATGACTGATTTCTTAAATTTCACATAGACTAAGTTGGAGACTTAAGTTGTGGGGTCATGAGTTACTCCCGCATAGTCGTATGTGTAAGAAAAATGTGGTGGTGTTTTAAATGTCTTTACTACATAACCAATCTGCCCATTCCTCACAGAAGCACATTCAACTGGATAGCGTAGATTGAAAAAATAATAAAGTACTCCAATCTAATAATGCAAGCTCTTTAGGTAATTCATCTTTGAGGGGAATAATGCTGTCTTATATATTACCTCTTCTTCCCCCAACTCTCTGCAGAGATCGTATCTGACTACATGGCAAAGGGTGCTTATATGAGGGGTGCTTGGCTCCTTCTAGATATTCTTCACTGACTCTCTGGTCATCTTCTGTGATGCCATTTGCCAGTAGGGTTAAGTAGACACCCTGAAGGTATTCAATCCTTGAATCTCTGGCTAGTGAAATAGTGGTATGTTCACGAATTCAAGCAGTGTTCCAAGGGAAGTCCTCATTTGCTGACGAAGTCCACTTGGCTCTTTCTGGCTCTAAAAGTCTAGCAGTAACTCCTAGGTGGTTCCTCACCTGGGTGAGCTGCAGGGCGGCTGTTGACTTCAAAGCCTTTCGTCTCAGCTACAAGGATCCCCCTTACCCCCTAGCATGCTTATCAGCCAGCACACTAGGCTTCCTTGTGTACCTTTCATTTGAAGGTCTTTATATAGATGCCTACTCTCCTGCACAGGCCGCCTTCCCACAGTGAGCTACCTCTTCCAATGTGAGGCAGAGTCCCTCCCCCACAGGCTATGAAGGACTCTCCCCATAGTGTCCCCTGGAGAAAACGAGATCAAAGACTCTCTGGTCCACATTTTCCCCTCTACCTCACCAGATGGCAGAAAGTCACTTAATGCCAACAAGGCAGAAGACCTGAACAGGGGTTAAACAAGCCCCCTTCCTCACTCTACCTCTATACCAAGATGAACTGGGACAGGGAGGTCTGGACTATTAGTTTCTGTTCCCTTAAGTATGAAAATTCTATGATTAAGAAAGCCAGACTTTTGATAGTTACAGAAGTAAATGAAGAAATTTAGAAAATATGTTTCCCAAGCCTATCGCCTTACTGAGGACCTGAAAATTCTATTTTGGGTGTCAGAATACTGCATTTCTCCCTTTCTCTTTGCGTTCATGCCATAACATTCCTCACACTCTTGGAGGCAGGCAAATGCACCAGGCTAAACATGGCAGAGGTCATAAACTAGCAAATAAATTAAAAGCCCAGTAAGAAATAACTCATTACATGGATGTGAAGAGTTACCTACAGCAGGTATTTCAAGAATAGTTCAGATGTTCTACTAAACAAAACGGGAGCATTGACACAGATCCTTCTTTATGCATTCCAGTCCTAAGCTTGAGACTGAACCCATATTAGAACACTTATAAGAGCTGGAGATGGGGCACCTGGATGGCTCAGTCAGTTGAGTTTAGGACTCCTGGTTTCGAATCAGGTCATGATCTCAGGGTCCTTGGATCGAGCCCTCCATTGGGCTCTGCACTCAGAGGGGAGACTGCTTGAGATTCTCTCCCTCTCCCTTCCCCCCCCCCATGAGCACCCATGCTCTCTCTAAATAAAATCTTAAAAAAAAGAAAAAGCTGAAAAAAAAAATCCTTTCCACTTTGGTCAGTTTTAGGATGGGATTCTTGCTTTACTCTACAACCTTGCAACCTCCTCTGATGTTTAGTGAACGGTAACTTATTACTATTGATACAAGCTTCTTATATTTTTTGTCTCCCTCAACACTGCATCATTTTCTTCTTGCTCTTGAAAATGTTCATCTAAAATCTTTTCTCATTATAGTATTAAAGAGGTTTTTCCATGGCAACACATCAGTGTTATTCCCTCATTCATTAAATTATATTTATTTTAATGCATTTAGTAAAATTTTAAATAAAATTACTTATAAAAGCCATTTTTCATTTTAATACTTTTCCTTTTTGAACTTTGCAGGTTTACTTTTGATTGATTTTTAATGACAAAGTCATCTTCCTTCCATGTTAAATTGATACTTGAGTACTCTATTTTTCTCTTAGGTGATGCACCAGAATTAACCTGAACATTTCTTTGATGTTTCAGCATAAGTATTATTTCTCAAAATCTGTTGCAAATTATGCTCTTTGTTCCATAGCAAACAGGCTGTTTTTACGGACATGTAAAATTTGAAACAAATAGTCTTTTCTAAAACTTTTCTTTGAAAGGTAATTAATCTCATTCAATTAAGAATAAGCATTATGCTAGCAAACCAAACTTTAAATTTAATTATGAGTTTCCTAATGTCTAAGTGACCTTAAAGAACACACAATAACTCTGAGCCATATTTTTTAAACAGCTGACAGAAAATGATACATCCTCACACCCTGAATTATATTTTAGGGTGTGTGAAAGGAATTAGGTGTATTATGTTTTATTGTTCTGCAAATATTTTTGTATGAATACTCAGAAGAAAGGAAACCCTGGTGTTTCCAAATACCACCTTTTTTCTTTTTTTGACACGTTTACAAATCCAGGGAAACACTGATTCCTGTGGATCCATAGACTCCAACACATATGATGCCTGACACACACTAATTTCTTACAGAGGATTATATTAGAGTTCAGTAATATCCACTCTCCCCTAGCCCCTGACCCGGAGGAGTACTCACCCCCATCACATTGGTGTTGCACTCAGCCACATGATGTGCCCTGGCCAACGAAACAGGGGTAAAAGTGAAAGAGCCATTTTTGAGTGGACTCTTTATGGGTCACTAAAAGTTTAGTGATCCATCAAAAAAGATCACTGAAAGCTCTCCTTGTCTCTTTGCTGTGGCATGACAACAGCAAGCCCTTGGAAGAGCTGCTCCTTCAGACTAGACGCTGGACAGTGATGTGGGAAACAAAGGCAAAAGAAATGTAGCTCAAATGAAAATCTCCTTACAGCTTGCTGCCCACGGATACCTGAACATGCAGAGCATGACTGCCCTCAAGGACCCGTGGCCGCCTTAGTGCCTTAATGTTTAAAAGTAACCTTATCTAGGCATCCGCTGGCCCCTCAATGTCCTAAGAGTCTTGCTTCCAGATTCCTATCTGGAAGAGCTATCCCTAACCCCCACTAATTAAAAGTCAACTCCTCACAATCCCAGTATGGCTCTTTCTGCCCACAGATCTTTTCCCGTGAGTAGGGAAGGGGTTAAGGTCTAGGCAGGAGAGATAGGAGGCCCCTGACTGGGCTTCGAAACTATTCCTGGCAGGTGGAGACGCTGAGACAGAGCTGAATAAGAGATAAGGGAACAAACCAAGATGACACAAGAAACTCAAGGAAACAAGCTTCCCAGTCAGTTCTCAATAAAAGACTCCTGCTAAAAGCCTTCAGTGGCAACCCATTCGGGACCCCTTCACTCTAGAGAGCTTTTTTCTTTCCTTTCTGCTCTCACTTTCACTTAATAAACTTTCACTTCACTTCACCCTTTTGTGTCGGCGAGATTCATTCCTTGACCCCGTGAGACAAAACCCTGCAATCCTGCAACATCAGGACATGTGATGCAGACCAGAAACTGACCCATGGCCTGAAGTAGAGCTGCTGCAGCCAAACCAGATTGGTGAATGGGAAATCAGTACGCATTTTTGTCAACCACTGGCATTTGGGGAGTATTGGGCTCATAGCATCACTCTAGCCACAGCGTATAAATGAAGTGGATCCTTAGAAGATGCATGCTAGGGCACCTGGGTGGCTCAGATGGTTAAGCATCTGCCTTCAGCTCAGGTCATGATCCCAGGGTCCTGGGATCGAGTCCCGCATCGGGCTCCCTGTTCCTTGGGAGTCTGCTTCTCCCTCTGCTTCTCTCTCTCTCTCTCTCTCTACCCCTCTGTCTCTTATGAATAAATAAAGTCTTTAAAAAAATAAAAATAAAATCTTAAAAAAAAAAAAAAAGAAGAAGATGCATGCTAGAAGAGCACAAACCCAAAAACTGGGTCACACAGCTCTGGAGCTGAGTGGAAGCTAGCACAGAAATTTATTTTAGGCTAGGCAAATGGTGACATTTTATGGCCAGATACCTGGCAACACTGTCACCTGAAGTAACTCAGAAGGCAGAAAATACACCTCAAGAATCTGCAGGTTTGGGCAAGGAGATTTCAAGACAGAATACTGCTGGCCTAGGTGGCTTGTTACTAGCTGAGGTTGATAAACATCACGAGAAGGAAATGAGCTCAGGAAAGAACTGGCCTACTTACAAGGAGGAAGAAAAGAGAAGGAAAAAAAATCCAAATATTCCTGAACTTTCAAAGTTCATAGATGCAACTGATTCTCATATCCAGCCTCTTCGGCCTTTAAATGGTGGTCAGATTGAGAGAGAGCTGGGGAGAAAGAACAGTCTAAGACAAGAGTCACAGTCTTTGTGAAGACCTCTGATTGGATTAAGATGTCTGCCAGTAATTTTTCCCCCCAACAAGATGTCTCAGTGGAAAGTGACTAAGAACAAAATCCACAGGAGTCTAATAATCTCAAAACGTAAGTCTATAGACCTATTGGCACAAGGTGGAATCAAATATATTAAAACATTTGGGAGAGTTCTATTACCAAAAGTGCTGTAAAGCTAGACCAAAAAAGACTGAGTGTTAAAGGAGTAAAACAATGACCAGCCCCCAACTTTCTATGGACAAGGGACAGACCGAGAACGCAGCTCAGTGCCAAGGAGGGGCCTTTCTTTCATGCCTCCCTCAGATGTTAGGAAGAAGTCTTGTGGAACAAGAAAGCCCACTGAGAGGGCTGAGTCAAAGCCTTGGAGAACAATGAACTTGAGACCTCCTCACAGGACAGAACTGGAGCCTACCAAGAATGCCATGGATACCCAGAATAAAGGGCTTCAGAGTATCTGCCCAATGGGCTCTCACAATAGCTGTCTATCAATGACTACTGTGTGATGCCTTTTCTTCCCCTCTTTGAATAGGAGTGATTATTACATTTGGCTTTCCTTTGTACTCTGTGTGTTGGAAATGTAGGGAGAAGGTAACTTTGCTATTCGGCTTATAGGTTTCTACAATGAGTTGAATCCGCCATCATCCAGAGACAGACCATCACAAAATGTGTTCCTCATTATTTGTTGCCTATATGAATGAATGAAGTAAAAGTCAGCTGAGGTGGTGCACACACTGAATACAGTTGACCTTTAAGGTTCTGACTTCCCTGTGCAATTGAAAGTCATGTGTAACTTTTGACTCCCCAAAACTTATTAACTACTAATAGCCTACTATTGACTAGAAGCCTTGCTGATAACAATTAACACATATTTCACATGTAATGTTTATTAAATAAGCTATTCTTAAAATAAATCTAAAGAAAGTATTAAAATCATAAGAAAATACATTTACAGTATTGTACTGTATTTATTGAAAAAAATGTAAGTGGACCTTGAACCCATGTTGTTCAAGGGCCAACTGTATTTTGATAAGAGTTTACTGTACACAATTTAATCATTTAGTATATTCATTTGACAAATACTTATTGGTGTAAAAACAGTCCTAGAATGCTCTAATTGTTCTCCTTCTCTTTCCTCTTGATGAGGAGAATCCATCATCCACATAAACCATAAAATTGATTTATCTAAAAAGCAGAGCTGACCACACTGGACACGGCTCTAATTAAACCCAAGGTGTGTCTTCTATCAGCCACAGGATAAAGTTCCTACTCCTTTATAGGTCACACAAAATTCTCCACAAAATGGTTTCTGCTTTCATTTTCAGTGTTTTCCTTTCGTCCTCAAAATTTACAAATATTAAATTGATGGGAACAAACAATAGTTGTTTGAGGCTTCCCAAATTAACCAATTTTATTAGATGTATCCATGCACCACAGAAGTGACCTGACCAAACCAAGTTTAGCCTCGGAGATTATTTCAACGGGAAATCGAAACAAGAAGGGATGGATTGACATGACATCTGTGTTCCATTTGTTTTGTTTCCTCAGTCCCGTGACTTGCGCCCCCTAGACTAGGAATCATTTTACTGAATGCCTGACTTAACTGAACAAAGGTGAGTTGTACACCCAGCCTGAAGCATTATTGACACTCAAAAAAATAATAATGGTAACATGAGGAGGAGAATCATAAGGGAATGCTTTTCTTTCACTTATTTTTTCCCAACCGTCACTATAAAGAAAAAATATTTATGGAGAGAAATAAGTGAATTTGGCAACTTCCAAATGTCAGATGATTTAAGGCTATGAAGAACACTGATGGTTAAACAGAAGCACCAAAATATTCACACAATTTAAACATTAGCTGATTTTTACCTGAATTGTCTTGATAGTCTGTACCAGGTTTTTCTAACCTCAACACTATTTCTATTTCTGGCCAGAAAATTGTTTTGTTGTGTGCATGTTAGTGGTGGTGGGGTGTGCGGACCTGTGCATTATACTTAACCGCATCCCTAGCCTTTATCTGCCACTAGCACCTAGCCTTCCAGTTGTGACCATCAAAAATGTCCAAAGATATCTCACGAGGGGAGAGGGTAATATTGCCTGGCTAAGAAGCCAGTCTACACAGATATTTTTTGCAAATTCTGTGTAATTTTCTCCTTCATTTTACTCACCTAGGTATATCTTTGAGAAGTTAGACCCATGACACTAGCAGACCATTCAGATGCCCATCTCATTGAGTTTTTCCTTACAAATTACTCTTCAATCTCTTCATAAACAGTGGAAAACCTTCTGTGAATTAAATTCCTCACTGGATAACAAGACAGCATGGCTACTTCTGTTGTAGCATTATACAGTTGAAAGAAAGTTTGGTTTTCTTCTAAAGATCTTGTGTTCAAGGTGTGGTTTCCAAACAACCAGGAGAAAGCTCTTGAAAACTTACTTAACTATCTCAGCCTCAGTTTGCTGAAATGCAAAATAATGTCTATCCAGTCAACTTGAATGGGTTGCTCTGAGGAGCCAATAAGGTAATAAATGTAAAATTATATAATAAATGTCATTCTAAGGAGGCAAGCTATTATTTTTTTTAATAATGCCATTTCTCTAAACCCAGTTTGAATATGAAATTGAATTGAGATGCTCAGCTTGAGTGATATTACATTTATTCCAATCTCAAACCTGTAAATTAAGGCACTTCTAGAGGATCAGGAAGGGATATGGTAACAGTTAACTCTTTTTAAAGTGAAATGATGTAGCAAATATCCTCTGAACCCGTTAAATTTTAATTGCTTGTACATGGATGATTCTATAGTGATTTGCTCAGATAAGTGCTTAATAAATACTTGTGGAATTGAATTAACTGAACCAAAAGACGTATTTCCTTCTAATAGATTTAGCAGTGTGACAGTTACCAGTTCCATCATGCAGAAATAAATTACGAAGTCTTTAAATAGCAGCTTCATATGGAACTGATAAAAGTTCAGTATCAACTATTCTATATCCATTCGTTACTGTTCCTTTGTTTCCTTTCTGTTCACTCCAATACTATCAATATTAATATTTTTGTAATCTACCTTGAAGCTGATAGTGTTAAAACAACATTTTAACTTATCTTATATTTTCTCATTTTACCTTTCTAAATTTCCCATTCTTCAAAGCCCAAATCAATGTCTATCTTCTCCGTAGTCATCTATAGATACTCAGAATTTTGGGAAAAAAAAAAATCCATGTTATTCTATTTGTGAATTCTGCAATACCGTTGAGTGTACTACTTTATGTTGCTAGCACCTAAAATTTCATGTATTTTGCATTTTATAAATGTTGTTCAGTAAATGGACGTTTGTTAATTTGGTCTGTCCCTGAAAAGTATAAGTTCTGTGAATGTAAGGACCATATCTTATACCTAATTTTGCATTCCACGAAGAATTCTTTCAACAAATATTTGCTGAATATTTGCTATATACAAGTCACTGTGCTCAAGTCACTGTGCTCAGTGCTTTGGGGGATACAAAGATGTGTCAGCTGCAATCCCTGTCCTCCAGTACTTTAAATGTATAATTGATAAGTGGCCTGAAGCCTATCTTATAATTACATGAGTTCACTCAATTTAGGATATTTTAATTTCCACTACCACCTGTTTGTTGTTTTGCTGTTGATATTTTTTTAAACTCACCATCTAAATGGGAATTCAAATGAATCCCCGAATATCAAATTTGTTGATGTATGATGACATCTTGCGTTTCCTTTCCCATTATATTTTTTCTGTCAAAAGAGTCCCAATGTACACATTTAAATCAGATTATCTGATCTCCTAGTTTTATTTCTCCCCCCTCAAGTTAGTCCCTTGAAAAATGCATCTATTCTATCTTTGGGCCTC
Source organism: Zalophus californianus (assembly GCF_009762305.2). Lineage (NCBI taxonomy): Eukaryota > Metazoa > Chordata > Mammalia > Carnivora > Otariidae > Zalophus > Zalophus californianus. Next base: position 50,654,458 of record NC_045597.1, read on the forward strand.
CTTATCCATCACTTTTAAATTCACAACCTTACCACTCTGTTCAGAAGATTTTCCTCTTCCCTTTCCAAGTCTGACTGCTATGCTTTTCTTTGAGGTAATTCTAGAAAACACTCAACAGCTGCCTCTAGGTAAATAAAGGTTGAATAAATAAATTCTTGCTTTTTCAACAGCTTATCTTTAAGACTCCATAATTATCATTGTAAATGCTACTCATGCTGGAAACAAATGGCTTCAAAGGCCGGGAGGTACATTCAGATAATTTGGCCAACAATCAATTCTAGACAACTTTTTAACCATTCACGATGCCAACTAACACTTCTAAACAACCAGAGTTATGGATACATGTCTTTACACATTCGTCTAAACCCACAGAGTAAGCAACAGCAGGGGTGAACCCCAATGTAAACTCTGGACTTTGGGTGATTATGAGGTCTCAATGCAGTTTCATCAGTGGTAACAAATGTACCACTCTGGTGAGGGCTGTTGATAATCGGGGAAGCTACATATGTGTGGGGCAAGAATACATGAGGAATCTCTCTGCCTTCCTCTCAACTTTTCTGAGAACCTACAACTTATCCCAAAAAAGAAAAAAAAAAGGTATGGTCACTTTTTTTGGGTTCAACCCTAATGTTCTTTAGGTTATATTTCAAGTGTTTAAGTATATTAATCTATCTCTTTAAACAATGAGTTGATCATAGATTAACCTAGGGGAATATATATGCTCTGTATTTCCTCCTTACCATCTGTATCACTGTTCCAGTACACCTGATATTTATGTTAATAATGATGTGAACACTGACTAAAGTTATTTGCTGGTTACTCTGCTAAGTCTTGATATATATTAGCTCATTTATCATCACATAAAACTATGAGGTATAAACTATTAATATCTCCATTTTTTATATAGTGAAAATTAGACCCATAGAATCTTTCTACCTTTGGCCATCAGCTATTAAACGACAGAGTCCCTGACTTTAATTACTTAATTATTAATAAGTATTAATTATTGTGCTGTACTTCTATATATCATTTTTCATATATGAGTCACCACATCATTCTTCTTTTCTAATATCATTCTGTTACGTCTCATTAAAAATTGATTGGGCTGCTTTCATTAATAAAAAATTTGAAATATAAAATATTCAAAAATATAGGTTTACTACCTACAGATATATGAATAACTTAGAGTTGACTAATAATATATGTTGCCTAAAAACTGGACCTCTCAAATGGCTTTTATTAGAGAATTATTTGTAATTAACACATTTTTATAAATAGGAATTTCAAAGTTTACTGAGTGAACTTGAAATTTTTCTAACATATGTAAGCAAAGATAAAACTGCAGTATTTTTCAAAAAAAAGAAAACCTACAAATACAGGATCTGCGGAGTATAAAGCATATGGGATATATGGTCTATAAATTGCAAGTTAAATCATGCAGAACCACCACAAAAACATGACACCAAAGAGCAATCATGAAGACATCTAATGAACTGAGCTAGCAATATATCAAGAGGCAATTTTTCTTCAAGGGTAACAATTATACATAAGGTAAGAGAAGGTATCTTAATTTCTAGTGCCTACCATAATTCTTAACATATAATAAGCACCAAATATATACTGACTGGCTGGTTCCCAGATGTGAGTTAATATTTATCAGTGGCAGTACTACTGATCATTCTCCCTATTCCTTCCCCTTCCCTATCTCTAGTTTACATAAAAATGACATGCCAGATGGCTCAATTCTCTAGAATGATACTTCATTACATGTGACAAGGCTCCAATGTAGCATCCTCTAGCATAGTCTAGAAACCACATTTCAAGAATCTTAAGGCGCCTTGCCAGAGCTGGGCAGAGTGACATTGAGTGTTCTAGAGAGAAGGGAACCTGAGAGCTGCTTAAATCTTCCCACTGTCAAGACTTCTGTCGCATCCGTTTCTTAGAGCTTCTGGATTCCTGCCATTGCCAAGGCCCGGCTGCTGGGGACCATTAGATTCCACGGGATACCATAATCCCTCCCAACAAGGATTTATTGTGCTTAAAGTTGGCTTCTTTTACTTTCAGCAACAACAAAACTGCAACAAAAGCTTTACTATTAAAACCTCAGTTTAAAAAGACAGGTCCTTCCAATCAGCCTAGAAAACCTCTAACCACCAGCAAGGGAGCTTCCCTTTCACTGTACTTGCCTAAATACTTGGTATAATATTTTTAATATCATTGACAACTTAGTAGGTGAAAATGACATCTCATTGGTACTTTCACTTTACTTCTTTGAATGCTAAGGAGATGGAATATATTTTCACATATAACTTTGGCCATTACATTTCTTCTTTGTAAAATGTCAGTTAAAGTTCTTTACTCTTATTTCTATTGGGGTATTTGCCTTCTCTCTGTAGAAGCTCTTAGAAATATTAACTCCTGGGGCGCCTGGGTGGGTCAGTCATTAAGCGTCTGCCTTCGGCTCAGGTCATGGTCCCAGGGTCCTGGGATCGAGCCTGGCATTGGGCTCCCTGCTCAGCAGGAAGCCTGCTTCTCCCTCCCCGACTCCCCCTGCTTGTGTTCCCTCTCTTGCTGTGTCTCTGTCAAATAAAATCTTTAAAAAAAAAAAAAGTTTGCAAGAAAAAAATATATATTAACTCCTTATTTGCTAAGTATAACATGAATTTCCCAACCTTATAGGATGCCTTGTTATTATTCTGGTCCTTTTTGGAAAAATAGAATCACTCATTTTTAAAACAATGAATATTGCCAGGTCTGTTTCTTTAGGCTTTTTCCTTGACTTTTAACTTCATATTCATTCCTTATCCTGATTTTTTTTAAGATTCTATTTATTTATTTGACAGAGAGACACAGCAAGAGAGGGAACACACGCAGGGGGAGTGGGAGAGGGAGAAGCAGGCCTCCGGCTGAGCAGGGAGCCCGACGCAGGGCTCAATCCTAGGACCCTGGGATCATAACCCAAGCTGAAGGCAGGCACCCCATCTTACTCTGATTTTTTAAAAAAAAATTTAATCTGTATAACTCTATACTTCCTCCAGAATTTATACTCATAGAAGGTAGAGCTCTAACTGTGCATTTACTAGGTGAGGTTTTTTTTTTTCTCCCCCCAAAGAGCCCTCAAAAATACATTTAACAATTATTCTTTTCTTTTCTGACTCAAAATATCCCTTGTGGTAGACACTTGTGATATTGCTTTTTAGTCTTTATTCCTCCTTCTTGCTGATAATGCCATTAAGTACATTTTGAAGGGCAAATGTCAGTCACATGCCCAATGTTTGGGCATAAGGACTGACTCATCTAATGGATCCAATGAATTGGGTGTTCTTTTGCTGAGATTTGGACTCTTGAGACAGGCAATAAATTGAAAATGAGTGGAGTTCATTTATCTCAGCTGTGATCACATGAGAGTCTACTTCCTGCCACTACCTGCATTGCTAGAGCAACCAAATTCCTTTCCCTACTGAACTGCTTGCTCTTTAGCATTCAGTTTCCCTCTGGGATAACTGTATTTTAAAATGAACTTCTTTCCTGCATTTTCCCGGAGCCACTTTATATTTGTGAAGCCAAAATAACTGAGGATTAATATTTGCATATTAATAGGAAAAGTCCTGAAGGAAAAATAAAATATATTCTTACAAGCAAATAAGATACTGGCATATAGAGTTTTGTTATTGTCTTAATGCAGAAAGGGCCAGAATGCCACTCAATGTGTTATTATACTGGGTATGGACATGGACTAAGGTCAAAGGCTGCCAGCATAACCTTCAGGGTACTGACTGCTTTGGCCAGTGTCAGCAACAGAACTTTCATGAGAAATTCTCAAATGGTATAAGAATCTGTAATGAGAAAGCAGACCCTCTTTCCAAGCCTGGACCTCTGCAGCCAGCACAAGGCCTCCCTCAGAGGTTGGGGCGGGGTGAGGGGTCATGCCTCTCAGCAGCATCACAAAAGGGCCTTCAAGTATATTAAAGACTCACTGAAGCACTCTTCCCTGGGAAGCTATGGAATGACTAAGGAAATGTTTGTCACATCAGAGCAATTGGAGATAAAGAGATGTAAAACTATCTCCAGGTCATTTCCAAGAACTGACTTGATGCTCTAAGAGTGAGCATGTGGTTTACCTTTTGACTGACTTTGCTTAGACCCACATTCTAACTGGCATTATGTTCCAACCAACATCTTTGGAATACGTGTCTACTCTCAATTTAAAACTAACTCACTACATTATAGTTATGCCCTATTTTGAATATAGGCACTCTTAAAATGTACCCCCAAACCAGTAGATTCTATAATCTTCCCTATCTCAGTTAATATCATTTTTTAAAGATTTTTAAATTTTTTTTTTATTCATGAGAGAGAGAGAGGCAGAGGGAGAAGCAGGCTCCCAAGGAGCAGGGAGTCCGATGCGGGACTCGATCCCACGATCCTGGGATCATGACCTGAGCCAAAGGCAGATGCTTAACCCTCTGAGCCACCCAGGTGCCCTAATATCATTTATTTCCAGTTGCTTTGGCCAAACGGCATGATCATTCCTTTGAAGCCTCTTTCTCCAAAAGTCTACTCAGTTCTGCTTTCTAAGTAGGACCCATATTCTAACCTTTTCTTACCATTCCACAGCCCTCTCCTTGCCCAAACCATCATCGCTCACCTGGATTAATGCAAGAGTTTGCTTTTCTTGCTACTTTCCTGGGGTCCCTGGATCCTTGTCTAAATGCGGCTGCTAGGCCAATGCTATTAAAAATAGGTCAAAAAAAATAGGTTAGACTATGTTTTCTCAAAATCCTCCTATGATCTCCCTTCTCAGAGTAAGAGACTTTTTTTTAATGTTGTGTGGAAGGCCTGTGTGATCTGACTTTCCATGACCTCCCTTACCTTACCTTTTCCACTCCCTGTGTTCTTTGCTCGGACCACACTATCCCTCACTACCACTCAACACAGCATGCTCCCATTTCAGGGTCTTGGCACATGTTCTTTCCTTCATCTGGAATGCTCTTCTCAGGTAGCTGCCTGGTCAGTCCCCTCAACTGCTTCAGGCCGTCATTCAAAACTCATCTTCTCTAGGAAGCCTTCCTTTGCTCCTATCTAAAACCTCAATCTCCCTCCAACATTTCACGTTCTGCCTTTTTACTTTTTCACCTTTGTACATATCATACTATTATTTACTTGTCCAATTTTATTTTGTGTCTCCTAGACATAGAATATAAGTGCCCTGAGGACACATTTTTATCATTGACCTCATCATCCCCAGTGCCTAGAATCATGGCCTAACACATGGTAAACACCCAAAAGACAGGTGTTGAATGAAAAATGAATGAATGGTTCTTTCCCTAGTCAAGAAAAGTTTCTAGAAGACTGCAGTCTTCTACTACAAGCTTCTAAAGGGCAAAAATCATAGCCAGCTAGTTTGCTGATTGAATAGATAGAAAATATAAATGTAAAATGTTTATAAATGTATAAATAGTGGTCATCATGAGGGGTTTGGAAAATGAAACCCAAAGTAGAAGCCTTATACCAAAGACCCAGTGTACCTATTACTTGAGTGTGCTAATGAGGAAACACATGATTTAGAAAGAGCCACAGAACAGAAAATTAAAATAGCCAAAGAGATGCAGTAGCTTCCATTCCTAAACAATTTTCTTCTCTACAGAAAATGTCTGAAAAGGCTGTATCGGTATCCGTAAGATCATTACAGCGTGACTAAAGTGGACACAGACGTGCGTAATTATCCAGGAGGTTTACATGAGGGAACGATCCTTGAAGCTATAGAAAACAAATTAGGGCAAAAATCAAGCCCTATTATTTTATAGAGTAGGTAATAAAAATACAGAATTCATTAACAGTACTTAGCAGACGAGCTAAGAAATAGAAACAAATTAAGAGGGTTTTGGAAAATACATGGGTAAAAATCAGTCCATACCCAAATAGTATTTAACAAACAGGAGGATTCAGGATCCATCCTGAAACTCTATAGGTTCGTATCATGAAGAACTACCGACTAATCCCCCCAAATCTTCCGGATGCCCCTGTCGGCAATAGGAAATTAAGATTCACCTTTGTTCTGAGGAACTGTAATAAAAATTTCTTATATTCTTAGGTCTAAATATCTTAGCTCCATCTGGTTCAGCTGCACTTATCTAGACCCTGCTTCAGTTTTTTAAATAATGAAAGTACTTTACTAGGGAAATAAAAATAGCAAAATGCTGATCACTTGTTGTGGCTTGTGAAAGAACACATTGCCTTTAATATATAGATACGAGTCCTGATGAGTTGTAATTTATGACTGCTCACAAAAGTCATCTACTCACATGGCACAGTAAAGCAAATCAATGTACAAAATAACATACCTTGCAATCAAGCAATGTAAATAAATCAGATAATCAACCTAAAATCAACATGCAAACATGAAACAACCAAAAGTCTGAATATGAGTGATACAAATCATGTCACCTTTTTCTTTTCTATCAAATTTAGCTAATGATTAGAAAAATCTCCCTAGATTGTTCTAAAGTACATATTTCCTGGCTATGTCCCCTAGAGATTAGAATTCAGGGATTTGGGGTAGGATCTGAGAACATTAATAAGCTATTAATATAAACATTTGAAAAATGAGTAGTTATGATGCTGTGTTAATATTTCTTAGTCAACGTTGTCACTGACCACTTAAAATGAAATTAATATAAGGAGAATCGTGTGTAATCTGAAATGCTTATAAATACTTTTAAAGTTATTATAATGATTTTATTGAACAATGTAGTGACACAAGTTTGAAGAAGTCAAATATCAGGGATTTATACTTTGGGAACATAATGTAAAATCTAGTTGGGAAGAATCTTTTTGGACACTAACAACTCACTGAGCTGCAACAGGACAACACGTCTGTTAGAGGAAGCGTCAAAATTAGCAAGTGTCAAATTTCAAACACACACACACACACACACACACACACAAATGTATTAATGTCTACTTTGCTTGTCCGAGCAGTAAGATTTTAATGAAGTTTCTCAGAATTGCAAAACATGGCTCGCTCCTCCATTTCCACCTAAGGAAAGTTTAGAGATCTCCATTCAGGACCAATGCTCACAGAAGCTGCTCTGCCTGATATTAAGTGCCCTTGAGATCTCACTATTAAGTCTCCGCTACTGTACATTTCCCAGTCACAAATTTAAATGTCTAGTCTTCAACTGGAAAGCAGTAACAATAGCAGTATCTGCCTGTATAGGTTGGCATGCTTTCTCTTTCAACTGACCGAGTAAAAATGTTTCATCTGTCCAAAGAGGTAGGGCTGACTTGTAGTTCATATGGATGCCAAAGTTCAAATGACCTCACCCAAATCAGATTATTTTTTAATCAAAACACATTTAGACATTAAAATCAAAACCTAAAGACAAAATAGTTCAGCTATACCTTAAGATGATGCTGTATATTTACTGAACCCTTGCTCTTACAGGCCTCTTTCTACCCTCCAGACAATCACTAATTTGTTTGGTTTTCATTCTTGTTTACTTAATCCATAAACCAAGAAAGAGACACACACATAACTTTATGCATGCCTCAAATGTTTTATAAAGATCTTTTGAATATATATTCTTTTGCATTTGTTTTGGGCAAGATATTTATGAAGTTTATCCATGTACATATGTGTAGCAGTGGTTGATTTTCATTAACATCTGTAGAACCATTCTAATTCTACTGACATTTATGTTGCTTCCAATTTTTTTTTTTACTACTAAAACTCAAGTGAAACAAACATTCTTATACCTATCTCCTTTGGTAAATATTCAAGAGTTTCTTCAGGACTTGTCTTTTTCTTACTAATTGAGAGGAATTCTTTATAATATCCATTGCAATCTTTAGTTTAATAACAAATTGTCTTGACAATTTCTTCTTACAATTTATAGATTGTCAAAAATACCAAAGATTTATATTTTACTGTCACTGAATATTGCAATATTTTCTTTTATGGTTTGTGATTTTGGAGTATATTTAAAAAAAAAAAAAAATCACCCAAGATCGTAAGAGGATTTTCCTTTTAACAGTTTTCAGATTTTGCTTTTTCATATATAGTAGTTTAATCCATCTGGAATTGATTTTTGTATATAATAATTAAAAAATATTTCCATATGGATATAAATACTTGCTTACTCTAGAAAGAATCATGTAGCAGGGAAAGGAGATGAACTAATTCCTTCAGCTCTGGGTTACATTTACTCCTAAAGTATAGATAGATCACCGAGAACAAATGAATGGAGAATGGAGAAAATTTGCATCCTACACCTCCATATTGGAAGTACTTTTGATTAAACTATTAGAAAAGAACAGCAAAGAATTTGGGTTGGGTTTTTTTTTATTGTTGTTTTTGGAGGTTTTTGTTTTGTTTTGTTTTTTGGTGGTGGTAGTGCAGTTCTTCTACACTGGCTGACTTAATTCATGAAAACGAAAATTGATAAAATGTAAGAATCTTCCTTAGGAATAAAGAGCATGCTGATTGCTGGGAGTTTCCTCATGCACTTTGTATTGTAAGTTTAGAAGAGACCAATAGGAATTAATCCCCGTATTAAATTTCGGTTAGAAAAACCACATTTCCAAACGTTGGATGCCTACTACCTACTTATCCCTAAGTGAAGCCTCAAAATTGACCACCTTAGCAGTTCCTCACAGAGCACCAGTCAGCCTCTTGGTTCAGAGGGAGCCTTATTATGTAAGCAAACTTACACAACAGAAGAGGAAACAGACTGACTGTCCAGAATTAATCCAATTCTGTCATAAAATATCAATAGAAACCAGCCATATAAAAAAATAGCAACAGAAAAGTGAATGATCAAGACTAAATAGCAAAACAACAAAAACAGAAACCCCTGGTCCCTGGAGAAGCAAACATACATAACTCAGGGAATAGGCCAAAAAGAGAGAGAGAGAGAGAGAGAGAAGCAAACTAAAATAACTAATGTTCCTTGAACATAAAGATGTTACCCCAAAACAGAAGCCATCAGGGAATAAAAAAAAAAAAATTGTTGTAAATTAAAAGAGGCAGAGGATCAGCCAAAGAAGTCCAACACCCAATTAAGAGATATTCCAGAGAGAGAGAATAGACAAACTAGAGGATAGAAAAATCACAAAACTTAAGTAGAAAAATATTTCCCAGCAGTAAACACACAGATCTACACACTGAAAGGACCCAAAGAATGTAAAAGAAACCAGTTCTATATTCAATCCTATACTTTCAAAAAACAAGAGACAAGATTCAAACATTTCTTCTATGACAAAAAACAAAGCATATACATATAAATAATATTGGCATCAAATCTGAAATAAGCAGAACTTCATGCTGTGAAAGCTGAGAGAAAATAATCTTAAACTGTAATTCTAATAAAAACTATCAATTTTTTATTACACAATAAAATCACAATAAAAATTTCAATATATAAAAATGTATAGCTTACTTCTCATATCCTTTTGAGGGAAAGAAAAAGACATAGGATATAAGAACATGGTAAAAAAAAAAAATACCAAAAGATGCCTACATAGCTGGTTTGGAGAGATTCTGGTCCAAATTAGAACAGGAAGTCAGCAAGCTAGGAGCAAAAATATCCTCAAGAGAAGGTACAATGAATTCCACTCAACAGTTACCCGATATGGAAATCTGTACTTTAACAAAAAAAAAAGAGAGAGAGAGAGAGAACACTTAACTTTGCCCAGTGTTAACCAAACTAAACTATGCAGCATAGTTTTGATCAATTGACAGAATGAGAAAATTCATTGGAACTTGATCTTTGAAATAGTCTCCATAGAGTTCATAAGGGTTATGATATTATATAAACAGAAAGAAAGCAGAAAATATCTAATCATGGCATACCAACTTGCTTTCTAGGGAGCAGGGTTTCCACAGTCATAAGGTAAATAATAAACGGTTTTCAACTTTATAAAAGAGAACAGAAAAGAATCTAAAAGGTATTAATTTGATAGTGTACAGATAAATTTATGGCTGATAGATACTCATCACTGATGAAAGGTGGTAGAAAGGATGGGAGTATTTAGTATCTTCATCTATACAATAGGAAAGAAACGGCCTAAGCTTTCTGGGACAAGAAGTTCAAGTTTATGAGTATTAAGTACACTTGGTAAACTAATAGACTGAAGACAATCAAATTTATATTTGGAAAAGAGACGGAGAGATGGATGGGATTACTACCGGTAAGCTAAACATTCATCTTCCTTAAAAGAGAATATAAGATCAAATGTTGATTACGCATAGCTATAGAAGCAATTATCAGAGCTGCAAGTATTTAAAAAAATAATTGTTTCAGCTCTGGGAGCTACAGACTGCTGCTTTATTACATAAGTTCTTTTTGATTATTTGTATTTTTCTACTGTACCTGAATTCATAGTTTTTTTTACTCTACATTTTTTTTAAATGCCATAACACAAAAGAGCTGATGGAGAACACAGATAAATAGGCTACTTAGCCTAAATCCATACAGAACTACTAACACATGTAATGTAGCTCTGCCTCATTGATTCAAAAAGAATAACATTGTTGGGTCTGAAGCAGATTAATGGGCTTTCCTTGGTTGGCAGAGGGTTTCAGTGAGAAAAACACCTCAGAGGTGGGTAAGGAGAGTGCTGTGTTGGTTAAAAGATACTCAAACACTACTCTCATTCTCTTAACTTTCTGAGTAGTGCTTTGAATAAAGTATTAATAAAATATTTTGGCCCATAACATCATAAAAATAAAGGCAATATCATATTCAAAATAACTTTTCATTAAGGAATTAGCATCCTTTTTAAAATCCAAATAGAATGTTGCTGAAATAACCAAGCCTAATAAGGCATTTTGTTCTCAAAAACCAGTATCTTTCTGCAATGCTAAGTTTGATTTTAAGGTATTTTATAAGCATCATTCTCATTTATTTAAAAAACTTTTTTTTTTTTTTTTAAGATGAGAGAGAGAGAGAGAAAGCATGCATGCGCAGGTGGAAGGGGCAGAGGGAAAGAGAATCTTTTAAGCAGACTCTGCACTGAGCCACTGAGCTTGACATGGGGCTCAATGTTAGGACCCTGAGGTCAAGACCTGAGCCAAAACCAAGAGTCCAATGCTTAACTGACCGCACCCCCCAGACACACTTATTTTTAAAATTTTAAGAGTGTCTTAGTATAGTGTTAATACAAATACCTAAATACAAATAGCCTATTTTATAATTTTCTTTGATATTCTAAAAGGAAAAATTCTAACTACACTGGGTTTTAATGAAAATCACTCTCACAGGGGAGACCTGGGTGGCTCAGTCCATTGAGCATCCCACTCTTAATTTCAGCTCAGGTCAGGATTTCATGGTCCTGGGATTGGAGCCCCATGCTGGACTTCATGCTCAGTAAGGAGTCTGCTTGAGAATGTGCTCTCCTTCTCCCACTGCCCCCCCCACCCCACACTCTAAAATAAATAAATCTTTAAAAAAAAAAGAAAGAAAGAAAATCATTCTTACAGGAACACTAGTAAAAAATTTGTTAACCGTACCTAGCTTTATTGTATTTCTCTAATATTCCCTACATTTTTGTGTTCCTTAAATGCATTATCCTTTTAATAAGCTCTCAAATATTCCATATTCTGCTTCCAAAGTCACTGTCATTCTAAATCAACTCATTCCCTGAAAAGAAACATTTATGATTTACTGAGTTATTTGCAAATTTTTTATTTTTTAAAGATTTTATTTGAGAGCGAGAGCAGGAACACCAAGCAGGGGGTAGTGGGAGAGGGAGAAGCAGGCTTCCTGCCAGGCAGGGAGCCTGATGCGGGCCTCTATCCCAGGACCCTGGGATCATGTCCTGAGCCGAAGGCAGACGACACTTAATGACTGAGCCACCCAGGCGCCCCATTTGTCAAATTTTTAAAACATTCACTCCATACAGAGTAAGGTAGAAATTGTTAATTTCTGCTATGTATATCCAATGATAAGATAAACACTTTGAATTCTGGTTCAGATCCAGGATATAGAAGTGTTTTGTTTTTGCTTAAATAGTGGTTCTGATACTCTTGCGATGCTCAGGATATTTAGGCAAAGTTTCTATATTTTCTGTCACATTTTCCAGGTCATATGAAATACTTACATTGATCTAGTAGACATACTGATTTTAAGAATCAACCTAATTGTTCAAGATATTTTAGGGCATACAAACTTCGTTTTTAATGTCTGGTATTTGAAAATTTTGAAGCAGATTAACGTAGTTGAGTAGAACTAAAATCATTTAATGCAATGAAAAATGGGCAAATGATACATTTTTAATTTCATTTCATATTTGTGTTAAAGAAAAAAAGGTTGGACATTAGTGGAATCATCCTACCAACAGAAACCCATGAAAGACATGTGGTAGTCATGATTAAAAACTGAAAATAAAAGCCATGTAACACAAAGGATATCTTAAAAACTTTTAGCTATTATTTTACGAGCTCTGTTTAAAGAATGTATGATAGCAGCACTGGATAAAGGCTTACACAGGCAAATACAATTCCCATGACATGCAATTTCCCCAAGATTAGGACCAAACAAGTTTATAGGCACTGTACTTTGGAAACTTGGAAAATTTGTGATAGAAACAGCTTATTTATTCACCAACTTCCATCTCCCTCCTGTGCACCCAGCTGTGTTGCATTTCTTTCCAGACAATTCCAGCCATGGGGCTAAAATCTGGCTGGAGGAATGCAGAATGGAGTCAGTCCTCTACTTGGCCACTTTGCTCCTATAAATCCTCTGGTGTGACCCTCAGCTTTTTCGCAGTCTGATGGTTGGATCAGGAGGACAAGTTGGTACGTGCCTGGGTCCACAGAGGACTGAACAGACTAGAGCGCCTCTCCTCCTTGCCTTGCACTGGATTGTGACATAGGGAAGAAATATGGTTCTATTATATAAAGCCACTAAAATTTTGGATTTTACAGCAAGTAGCCGATCTTTAGTCTACTAAATATACTAAGTCACCAGTAACATAGTATAGTAAACATTCCCAAATTAAGAATCAAGAAACCTAGATCCTAGCCTGGACCTGTCATCTCCCACACAAACAACCAGTTAGCATCAGTAATGTCACTTCAGATGAGCTTCATGTAGGCAACACCACCACTGCTGAATCCTATTACTGAAAAACCCATATGATAGTTACTTTGAATACTCATTAAGTTGCTTACAAGACTAGACAGATATTCAGCTAATTCCACAGGTAAAAACAAATAGGCTATTTTTCAAATGACATAGGTACGAAGTAGCTGAAGCAACAACATTATATGCCCAATCTCGAGGACTCCCACTGCCTGTTAATGACTCCTGGGAGAACTTCACATAGGCTTTTACTTCTCCACACTCTAGCCTCCTTCTCAGAAAAAGGAGACTACTGGGCTAGAAAAATTCTAAAGGCATCAACTCCAAGATTTCTTTATGAGAAATAAGTAATAGTTGTCAGGAAAACATGGAATATTAGCTGAAGTACTCACCTGTGTTAAACTATCTCAGCTGTGTTATATAACCTAACTGTGGGGAGAAAGACAGTGGTCTAATTTTTGCTACCTACACACCCACCCTTTCCTCCATAACTTACAGCAATTCATAATGTGACTCTGAGTTTATTTGAAAAGGAAATGCCAACCAGAGGGAAAATTCGACATTAGGCAGCCTGAGGAAGACAAACTTACATAGGATATGAAGTTTATACCCAAAGAAATCTTACATATTTCTTTGGCAGATACTCAAATAGCATTAGTCCTTAATATGAAGATGGTTTTATAAACAGGGATGGTGATATCAATACAAAATCCTTTAGTGAGGAAGTTGAAATGACTTCTGAAGAACCAGCAGAATTTGTATTATGTTAAACAGGTGGGCAAGACAGCAGGTGATAATCCAGGTGAGGAAGAAGGAGCTAAGCTGGCACGAGGGTAGAAAGCAGAAGAATATCCATTAACATAGGTACAGTATAGGACATTTCACTCTATGTGGCCTCCCCTTCTATCCCCGACCTTACACATTTATTTCTGAGGTTCTCCTGGCCTCTTCTTCCATGTCTACTACTTTATCACCTATATGTTTATGATTTCCACATCTATGTTTCATTTAACAAACACATATACGGCACTTAACTAAGTCAGATTCTTGTCCAAGCATTAATATTAGGTGATTTAATTCTTCATACCACCATATAAGGTAGATGTACTATTTCATTTCCCATATTCTAGTTGAGAAACTGAGGCCCAGAGAGGCTGCATAGCTCGACCAGCTAATAATGGTTAGAGCTGGGAAATAACCACTCTGCTTGGACACATCTCCTAAATCTTGAACAACCATGTTCAGATACCAAGAGTATGGCATAAATTTGGGAAGTCATCTAAGTAGATGGGGTTGTTGAAGACTTGGAGAGGGTTCAATGTCTGATTGTCAATGTGCACAGAATACTGGGAAAAGGACGAGGGATAGAACTCTGGAAATTTCCACTTTTAAAAATAAAAGGAGGCAGAGTCAAGGATAGAATTGGAAGTAAAGGCAGGGCAAATGAAGGCCTGCACTGCCATACAATTTGGGGTAAAAGGTAAAACAGGAATGTGGTCCCTGAGTGGCCTGAGTTCTAAGAAAATACTGTAGTACTTGACTTTCTTGTGCCCGGAGAGTATGATCAAGATCAATAAGTAGGCAACGATAAAGTGAAGACAATGAATGTAAATTAGTAAGGGAAAAGGTGGTGTTGCAGACAATGTATTAAGAGCTCTGGGTCTGCTGAGAGATTTGAGAATGCCTTCCCCCCACTACCCATTATTTTAGCATTTATTCTCTTTAATAAAACAGAAGAGTTTGGCTGAATAATTTCTCCTCAGATTTATGATCTTATCAAAATATTGACTGCAGAGGGACAGAAGAGGTAATTGAGAGGCTGGTGTTTATTTAAAGCAAATATTTATTGGTAAGCATGCTGAGGAGTAACCCAGCTCTGCTGGCTTCAACAGCTATCATGAGATCCAACTGACTGAGTGAGACACACAAAACCACTCGAAGAAAGTGAAGTAAAAAAAAAAAGAAAAAGAAAAAAGAAAAAGAAATCAAATCTAGTGGAACTTTCTGCTTTATTTTCTAATTTCACCTTTTAAGTGGGCCTCCTTAGGACTCCTTGAGAGGCTCTGAGGACTAAAATTACCACCAAATCCTTCTTTTGCTATGTCAGCCCTTAATTTTGGCCTTTTTACTCCCTTAAGATCCTGGGTTCAGACATAGCCATCAAGTGCTTGGGGTGACCAAATGTGAACTTCCGCTATTTTCCATCATTTATGTAATTTCAGTGTCAACTTGTTCACTTTTAAAATGTCAATAACACTTCTTCAAGCTGAATCAAACAAAAAAAACTTTGGGTTGCCAGGGCATTCTGAGAGATCACAGAAGGAAAACAAAATACTTACTGGTATGCGTTCCAAAGAACACTGGAGGAGAGAACAGAAGCACGGAGATGTTAGGAGCCACAAAAAAGATGCAATAATCTGCGCAAATAAACTCTCTATTCCAAACTCAAAGGCATTCAGGCTATATCAAGGCCGGCAGTAAGAAAGAGCCCTATATGAAAATTTTGTAATCACAAAAGCTACTTAATGTAACTCCAGCTCCCATGCATATCAAGGAGGCATAGGGGACATTTATCTCATTCAAACCTTCTGAACCTGCCCTTCTATGTTTTGTAACTTTCTACCCATGAGTCCTTATTCCCCAGGGAGAAGACTTTTGCCAGCCTCCCTTCCAGCCAGGGCACAGGCATGCATATTCTGTAGGTGGGCCAGTCAGAAACGTACTCCTGAGGCTTCTTTTAGGGAGAGTGATGTGAAGAGGGCAGAATTGTGTAAAGGGGCAAAGGGCAGAAGGATGTTCTCTTCTCAGAGGCAGCAACAGTAGAGATCTAAGCAGGGGCACTCCTGCTCAGAGGCCCAGGTGTAAGCCACCTGTGCCTGGAGGCAGTGGTGGTCAAGTTCCCTGTGGAGCAGACTAATGTGTATTAGGGATGTAGTTCCTGGCTACCCACCTGGGTTTAACTCCTTTACCTCTTGAAAAACAAGGATGCCTCTTAATGTCCTTTATAAAATCCCTTCCACCTTAAATAGGATAGGTTTGATTTTTTACAACTAAGAATGTTTAGCTTTAAATAGAAAATTGAAAGAGCTGATTTTTGAAAGACAGATGAGTATAATTATAATAAAGATTATATTCTGGTCCTGTCCACTGTGCCAGTTTTGCCCATGACTATTTTCCCCCCTTCTCAAACCACTTCGTCATATGCACATGGCTTTTTAGCTCTGCTGTCTTCATTCATTTGTGTATCCATTCAACTGTGATGTAGTGAACATCCATAATGCTTATTGAGTGTCTAGAATCCAATGAATGATGATGACTGAAACTCTGTCCTTGACTTCATAAATCTCTCAGGGCTAATGGTAGAAGCTAGAAAACAAGTGTGTATAATACAATGATATCATACAATTAACGTTATGATAAAAGTGAGCACTAGGGGACCACAAGGGTGAGTGCTCCATTTAACAGAAGCCTAGCGGTGGCAAAGTCAAGACCGACCAGATAAGGGAAAAGCCAAGTCAAAACATAAAGGCTGGGTAGAGGTAGGTAAATGTGAAGGTGGAGGATTGACAGAGGTAAAAGAGCAGTGTAGACAGCCTTCATTCCAAGAACCACCATTGTATGCCCAAGGAACTGCAAGGCACGCAGTGTAACTTGAGCTATAATAAAACATGGATGTGAAAGAAGTGAAACAGGAGAAAAGAACAATGTTCCAGATAAAGGAATTGGTAAAAAAATAAAAAAATAAAGGAATTGGTCAGCAAGGGGAACTCACTGGGGAGCTGAGGTCTTTAAGGCCAAGATACAGACCTCAAATGAAGGAGGATGAAGAGGATGATGGCACTATGATGACTTTTAAAGGGATATTTTTTCTCTGGTCTGACTGATTAAAAGCAACTTTTTCTACAATCAGGGGCATAACAATTAGGGGCATATCAGTGCCTCATAGTAGGGTACTGATGTAAGTAAGCCTCTTGGTCGATTTTAATCAGCCAGAGGTCATATGTACAAAGAAGGTGCCGAGCAGTAGTAAAGCTCTCTCCTCCCTTCAGATAATATTGATGAGGTTTCTCTCCTGAAGGTATCCCTTCAGTAGTTTGGCCCCTCCAAGGTATAAGCCTCAGTACCTTAGAAGTGAACAGTCATATTTATAGGAGTCTTTATGTCATTACTACCGATGAAAAAAATCCCTGCTCTTCTGACCCAAAATACAGAGCAAAACCTTTTAATATATCCCTGACTCTTCCAAAACTCACCCTCCTCTGCCTAAAAAGAAGTTTCTTCCTAAGCCCAAGTCAGGCATTATGATATTTGTCACTTGCTTTATCTTCTTCCACAAAGACATCAAGTCTTCCCTTCACTCTGCTAAAGCACATCACCCCAGAACTGTGTTCCCAGGGCTGGTTACATTCCTTATTCTTGGCAACTTACTTCTTTATTATTTTCCCCTTTCACAGAAAGGGAAACTTATGAAATAAGATCTGAAGCAATCTTGAGCCAAAGCTTTAGGGAACTTGGAACTCTTTCCTACAGTCACTCATCATACATGCAATGACCACCGACCCCATGTCAGCACTGTGCTAGGTGCTGAGGATGCAACAGTGAACAAGACAGCCATGGTCCCTGGCCCCAGAGCTTAGAAAGGTACATTTTCCTAGTCTGAAGTTCCCTGAAGGTCAAGGACTTAGGATGGTTTGGCTTTACAATGGTGTGAAAGTGATAGGGATTCAGGAGAAGTCCTACTTTAATTTTGATCTTTTCCCAGGCTAGTGATATGCAGTACAGTACTCTCGTGATGCTGAACAGTGGCAGAGAGTCGCAACTCCCAGTCAGCCACAAGATCAGAAGAGTAAACAGCTGATACACTTGCAATCATTCTGTACCCATACAAACTTTGTTTTTCACCTTCGTTCCAATATTCAATGAAGTCCATGAGATTTTCAATACTTTATTATAAAAACAGGCTGTGTTAGATGATTTTGCCCACTAACAGAAGTGTTCTGAGCAGGTTTTAGGCTAGGCTAAGTTATGATGTTTGGTAGGTTAAGTGCATTAAATGCACTTTTGACTTACAGTATTTTCAACTTGAAAGGGGTTTATCAGGACATAACCCCAACATGAGTTGAGGAAGATCTGTAATTACTTCCTTACTGGTACATAGCTGAATGCTGTGCTCAACTAAAAGCATGCCAAATATCTATGTGTTTGGTAATAGCTGCTCTGAACCACTGAGGGGAAGGTGCGTCACGTTCTTAACAGACTCAGAATTTGTGTTTTTTTGTTTTGTTTTGTTTTGTTTTGTTTTTAATGCAGTGGAGAGAAGTATTCAAGTCCTATCCATAGCCTAAATAGCTGATACTATTATTTATCCTTGGCAAGTTAGCTGACAAAATAATCATAACATATCCTCTATCAAATTTAATACTCAGATTTTTATTAAAGTGATTCTCTTGTCTGGCATGGAGTTATAACTTTCAAGTGTGTTACACAATGAATGACAAATGTAGCTATTCTTTGTACCATAAGCCTTGGCTCTTCCTATAGACCCGTGATGCTCAAAGTAGGATTCCCAGAACAGCAGCATCAACATCACCTGGGAACTTGTTAGAAATGAGAATTTTCTGGCCTCACCCAAGACTTACTGAACCACAATTCTGGAAATCTGTGCTTTCCCAAGCCTTCAGGAGACTGATGCACACTCAATTTTGAGAACCAAGCTGCAGAAACATTACACCTGGTGGCTTTCAAATTTTCAATTTTAAAGAGTAAGAACCTCACAAAAGAATACGATAGTCATGTAAATGAACAATTTCACTAAAATTAAACAAGTCAACAATAAACCAATGTTATTCAATGGCTTAATAAACCAGTGAAGATTTTTTACAATCATGCCAGTGTTGGTATAGGTTCAGGGAAATAGATATTAGTAAAAGTATAAACTTGTTCACATTCTAGAAGCACATTGATAATAATCAAAAGCCTTTGGATATCTGTAACTTCACCCTTAAATTCCAGTTCTAGGAATTTAACGTGAAGAAATACGATTGAGAGCTTCAGTTCCAAAGTTAAGCAGACCTGGGCACAAACCTTCTTTCACATACTAGCTTATGACCTGTGGGTAAGTTCTTTAAAGTCTCAAAGGGTCGGTCTCTACTGTCTGTGAAATGGGGTTAATCACAACAACCCCTTTATAAACTTGTGAAAAATAAATGGCATAATTCAGATGACTAGGGCTGCCACCTAAAATGTAGAACATCCAATTACATTTGAATTTCAGATAAACAGTGAATAATTGTGAGTACACATACCCCTCAAATATTGTGTGAGACATATGTATACTAAAAAAAAAAAAAAAAAAAACTATTACCTGAAATTTAAATGTAGCTGGCCATCTTACACTTTTATTCACTAAATATGGCAACTCTACCTACAGTGAGCTAGGTATTCAGTAAATACTAGCTATTCATTTATTGTACTTTTACTTGAAAGATTTATAAAGCAAACCAGTGACAAGTAGGTTTGCTGGCTTAAATTGCGATTGGCAGTTGTGTGAAAGTCAAAAAAAAGTTTGTACTTACAAAAACTTCATGATATGCAGATGAATGTGCTGAAATACAATCTTAAGATGGCTCATATCTAGAAATACCCCTGAGTAATCAAAGACATTCAGTATCTTGGGTTTGAATAAACCCAAATTAACTGGAAAACCTGATTTGTTAAAACATTTCAGCATCTCAGTTCTGCTGCTCTATAAGAAAATATTTGCTTATACATGTATCAAAAACTCCTCTGATAGTAGAACAAAATAGAGTGAAAGTAGGTCTGCTGACTTTGTAAGAAACCCATGTGCTATCAATTTGTTACTAATAAAATGTAAACATCCTGAAACTTTAAATTGCATTTGATTCAGCAACCAAAAATAAATTCATCTCTTTAAAACTGTAAAGTTATTTCTTTATGCCAATAAAATTTAGTGACTTATAATTATGCCCCAAAATGTATGTGACATTTTAAAACACAAAGTATGAAGTGGAACAGTGGTGGTTGTAATTTGCCCTCCCCCCTCCCCCCTCAAAATCCAGAGCTGGATGCAAATGAAGCAAGAGGACGACACTGTGACAGACTCTGTCTTCGCTATCAAGGTGACTGGATCGTGACTGGACACGAACGATCAAGTCATTCTGGCTGTCTTATTGATAGATGGAGCTACGTCCCGGATCAATTCTGCCCGCCACTATGAAAGGCAATGACCTACAGGCAGCTGGAAATGACTGAGCTGTGGCTGAAATCCCTGGCTACGAAGATCTGGCTGAAGTTGGGATTGTCCAGAAAACAGCGAGATCCTTTCTGGCAGGATGGGGTTGGGGTGAAGGGGTGGGGAGGGGGGTTGCTGTCTGAGAAGGACCTATGGAAGAAATACTATTGGATTTTGGTCTTGAAAATGACAAGGATTAGTAAAGAGAAGAAAAGAGGTATCCTGGGCAGACTGGAGACACTGAAATCATGTCCACTGGGGATCAATGAGTAAAGTGGAAAAAAGCATTCTTGAGAACAAAATAAGGTGAAGCAATTTTGGGTCTGCCTAGAGGGCCTAAGAAGTATGGATCTTAGTCTACCACAAGATTAAAATACTGGGGTTTTGTAAACAGTGAAGTGATAAACACAAATTAGATTTTCAAAAGGCTAATCTTACAGAAACATAGAAAATATGCTGGTAGAAGGAGTGAATGGAGGTAGAGAGATCAGTTAGAAACCCTCCTAAGAGTCCTGGCATTAAGATGGGAGAGATCAGCTTTATGAAAGTTGCAAGAACAGAAAGCAGCCATGATGGAAATTAAACCATGGGAAGCAACAATTGCTAAAACTCAGTCTATACTGGGAGTGGTAAAATGGATGGAGAGGAATCTGGCTTAAACTGGGGAGAGGGCAGGGGCCAATTTGATAAATGATCAGTGATGTCTTAGTAGGGTGTCCAACTGGAAATGTCTACTAGCAGCTCAAAATGCAGAATTATATCTTTAAAAAAAAAAAAAGTTTAGTGACAAAAATCTGGGAGACCACTGCTAGGAGGGAAAACAGAGGCAGTGAGAACATATCGGAGAGAAGGGGTGGAAAGAGTGGAAGGAGAGTGCAACCAGTTAACGTTTAATTCCAAAATAACTCCTGTCACAAGAGTAGGTGAAGATGGAGCACTTACAATATAGGACCAGGAACTGTGAGCCCCAAGAGCAGCAGTACTAGAGAGAAAAAAACTAGCTTAGAATTCAATCACAAGGGCACCTGGGTGGCTCAGTGCATTAAGTGTCTGCCTTTGGCTCAGGTCACTCCCGCATCAGGCTCCCTGCTCCGTGGGGAGCCCGCTTCTCCCTCTGCCTCTCTCACTCTCATGCTCCCTTGCAAATAAATAAAATCTTTAAAAAAAATAAAAATAAAAAAAAAATTCAATCACAAAAACCAAAGTAGGAAAGGTAAGACGTGAAAAAGTGCAGAGCCTGGGTGGCACACTGTGTAATGTATCAAATTGTCTAGTCATTGTTATACATCTGAAACTAATATTGTATGCCAATAAATACCTCATTTAAAGAAAGAAAAAAGGCAAGAGTAGCTATTGTCAATGGAGTAGAAAATAAAAAAGACATGCTAGGCAGGTCAAATGGCGAGCGTAAATTCTGAAGTGGGAAAGTTGAAGTTCAGAGGAAAGATACAGGACTTGGAAAAGAGGGTGAAGTTTGAACTCCCACCTGGGTTTGAATGCTGGTATTCTTCCATTAAATGGAAGTAATAATGCCGTTATCAGTGAGTTTCCTGTCAGGTCATCTGGGTCAGATATCCAGAACACTAATCAGTAAGGGGTCAGAAAACATTTCCTAAATACAATGATAAAGATCGGTGCATTTCTAGAAACTTCTTGAAAAAAGACTCTCTGTGGTTAGAAGGAACACTTTAATTAGCTATTTGGATTGGGAATGAGCATAATGAGCACTCTACAAATTCCTACCCCATCCTTGCAAAAGGCCATTCACCATAAAGTTGACATCCCCTTGACTGAGAAAAAAAATTGTAGTTTTTTTGTTGTTTTGTTTTTGTTTCCTTTTTCAAAGTGCACTGTGCTGCTGTGGTCACCTTAAGGGGCATCATTTTTGTGCCTATTCCTTATTCAAAACTCACTGTCCCATCTAATTAAACACTGAACAAATACGTGAAGAATATGGTTTGAGCGGGACCAAAGTAGCCTGCCTGAAACACCCACAGGTCTCAGCCCCGCCCTGACCAGTCTCGTAAAGATTAAACGTATATGGCGCACTGAGGGCGGAGCCAGCACTCTGTCCAATAAGTGGTATCTTTCCAAATTGTTATCCAACTAACATGGCTTCGCAAGGGGTCTTTATAAAGCACTACAGAGAGATAAAAACACAGGTTTAGGAGAGACGTGGAAGGCGTTATGCCAGACCGAGGGATGAAGACAAAGGGAGACACTGAAATGAGATTTTGTAATCCATGTTTTAGTGTTGACAACCTCCGTTTTAATCTCAGCCTACTATTGACAAGCTGTGTGAGCTTGAGCAAGACACAACTTTCCTGAGCCCGTTTGCTCCCTAGCCTCTAAAATTAAGACACTTATTTTAGAAGCATGTTGTGGTAACCACTGATACTCAGACAGCAATAGGGAGTGGTAGAAACCAAACTGAATGGGGTTAGAAAGGGGGTGAATAATAAAGCACGATGCCAGTTCTTACATTTAGAAGATGGCCAGGAAGAGTGGTCACAGAGGAAAGTAGGGCCCAGTGACTGACCTGCCACCTACCTCCCTACCTACCTTCCTTCTCCCTAATTCTCAATATGGGAAGAACTATTGCTTATAACCACAAAGAAGTCACCAACACAGTTAAAAAAAATAAGTACCAATCCCGCTAAAAATTAGGGTTTCTGCTGGAATTCCTTCTTTTTCCCTTTATATATAGCATAGAAGTACATTTACATAAGCCATTAAATAGAGAATTTCCCTAAATTTCGCATAGTCTTTGTTGTCTTAGAGTTTTGTATTGCTTGTTAAATGATTCTCCCTTTCTATCACTAAGGGGTCAAACTCGTTTCTCAACTAATGAGTTGGAGTAGATAGGTCTAATGCTGGCTGGAAATAGATCCCCGATAAACAGGACCCAACAGAAAGCCCTTTGAGGTGCTGTAGCAAGCAGGGCCTTGTGTTTCCACGGAAGCCCGGCTCATACAGAAACATGCCTCTCAAGGTTAGGGTAGATGGAGACTGAGTGATATTGTGACACTCAGAAAAGTCTGTTCTATCACAAAATAAAACAAAAAAAATAGCCAATAATGAATGTCTTTTTGCTACATGATTATTGTTTTCATTCTTGTTTCTTAATGCACGAATCACATAAAAATATACTTTTATTGTGGTCAAGACTGACGTTTGGATTTTAAGACCACGAGGAATATTCTCTTCCCCATCCTCATTATCCTCAGTTCTGCAGGATAAACAGGTAATTATTGACACCAATAATTGACAGGAGGCTTTTTTTTTCTTCTGCTGCCTCTTTTCAACCTACCCATCCCTGACAGCTATGCAGAAACACTCTCTGGGTCAGTGATGTGATTTATAAGGAAGTCCAGTGCTTATGTGAAAAGGAAGATGTTCAAGTTTCATGCATCTGTAAACAAGGAATGGGTGACAATCCCCGAAGATTTGGGGTGATTTTCATTTTAATCAAATGGCATAAACTATTAATGTTTACTCTTAAATTTATAATCATGGATTCAATTGTAATATTGCTATCTGGGAAAACAGACACCATCGTGCCAGTTGCCCTGAAATTGCATGAATAGATAATACAGTGGTTGTTTTGGCCTTTGGTCTGTCGTATTTTACAATTTTCATTGGTGTTTGAAGTGATAAACCTATACCACCATTTCTATAAAAAGAGAAAAAAACCATCAGACCTTTGCTTAATTGCTAAAATATGCATTTTAGTTTCATTTTAGATTCCACTTATTTAAAAAACATAAGTCAGCAAGTCATTTTTCTAAGTCAACATGGCAGAGTCAAGTATAGATTAATTGAATAGTGGTTTCACAAAACCAGAACGCATAAAACCATATCTTATCTCTCACCTGACTTCAAACCCAGCCCCATTTACACCATCTCAGATGGAGAAAACCCTTCTGCTTTTAAAGGACTCCAGATATACTTTCCTCCCTCATTTTCCTCATCTTCTAAGTGGCTAAACTTGACCTCATAAAATTGAAAGATTAATTATACATAATACTTAGCATGCTGCCCAGCATACAATAGCTGTTAAAAAATTAACTATTATTTTTCTTACTACTCAAGAAACTTTGTATGTATAAATGTAAATGCAAATAATTTAAGACTGCAAACTAACATGTATCTCCCTACAGAACCATTTATTTCAGGCTGCATTCTTACTCCTCAAACATTTCTTGAGTGTGCACCATGCACCACACTATCTGTTGGCACTAGTAATAAAGACAGCTAAGCACAGGCCTTGGCTTCATGGGACTTGCATTATTTTGCACCATAACAGCATGCAATTCCCAGCATGCCTTTGTAGGCTAGTTGCTCTAATATTTTATATAAGAACTCTTTGGAAAGCTACAATATTAGGATGTAAACAGCTCACTGGTATAACAGGAAGAATGCCATGGGTAAATTGTTTCTGTTTTGCTTATTTTTGTAAATCAGATTTTTATCTTGCTCATAAAATGAGGAAATGAAATCTTGATTTATCTCAAAATCAACAGGGTATGAAGGATGCACAAATCACAGTTCAGTACCCATTACCTGTTCCAAATCTGTTTAATGGATAAACTCGCAAAATTTGAAAACTGTAAAAAGATTCTTACTTTAAGCACAGCAAATCACATAAGCAGAAAAATAACAAAATGTTATGTTTATTTTTATATGAAAGAAGGGATAAGAAATGACAAGTTAGCCCAGCAGCCTATTAATAACCACCATGGATTGGTGATAAAGCATTCTTCTAGTGCTGAGATGGGGCAGGGTGGGTGATACATGTCACTGAACAATATAAGCACAGTGGAAGATTCGGTAGGCTACTCGAATGAATCAATTTGAGCTTCTGAAATGAAGAATCACTTTGGAAATGCAAATGAAATAAAAGCAAGTATGACAAAACACACACACACACACACACACAACATATTCCCTTAAGACTGTCAAACAAGGATATTATGCATATACCTAAAGCAATGACTATGTCTCCACCATGAAGGAAATCTTTTAACCTGTCTAAACAAGAGAAATTATTTACCTCTTCATATAAATATTTGTTCTGTGTTTGTACAATATGTAATTCAATAGGAAACAGAAGCTTATTATCCATCCTTCTCTTGCAAGGGGATCCACGCTTCATTTTTTATTCTGCTGACTGTCATTGACGTCATCAATAAACACATCATTAAGCCAACAAAATTGTAGCTGTAAGGGCAAAAATCGTATTGTTATACATCAATTGCTCAATTGAAAGAGTTTAAAATTGTTCAGATCCTGTGAATGTTTCTAGAACTCTGGCAAATTAACACTCCCATCCATTTCCCAAAGGATTCATAACCACTGCCCTCGTACCAGACACTGTGCTTGGCATTAAAACAAGTTCATAGTCTAGTAGTAAAGATGGACAGTAAACAATATGAAATCTTAAAGTTTCTAATTATGTATGCCAGGGGAATATCTCATTGACTTCAGAGAATGAAACAACAGTCTTCCAAATGTAAAAGCCTCATAATCATGATAAAAAGCAGGATTCCCTAAGTGAAAAATGTTCTGTTGGTGAAAGAAAACAGGAAAGAAAAGCATTCTGTAAGATCTTGGAGGGAAACCAACAAAGATTAAATGGCAGGAATAATTACTGTGTGATTTTCTTTGGATCTTTGGTTCTGAAACGGTCTTTAAAAATTGTACTAATGTATTATTTTCTTAATGCAGTTTTGGATATATCCTATAGCAGAAGTGTTTTGGCCTCCCGGATAGATTAACACTTTTTTACAGAAACTCTTTTACTTTTCACATAGGCAAGGAAAGCATAAGTAATCTTTGAAACCAAATGTATTTCTCCCTTTTCATACTGGACAAAAACCTTCTTTAGAAAAATAAAAAATAAACAAGTCACTACAACCTTTATTGCATTTATCTTGAATGGTGATAGATTAGTTATAAAGTGTCCCAGAATAGCACCCATTGTATCTTTCTCTATTTTTAATCAAAGACCATTCCTGGGACACCAATAGCCCACTTTTCCAGGGCAATGGGTCTGAGCATTTTCCAAGCAGACAGAGGAGGAAGCGTGGCTCTAGGATAGATAGAGTCTTCTCATTTACCTGTTCTTTCTGTACAAGCCCTCTCTCATTTTATAGGGACCTGTTATGAATTATTAGAAAGGAAGGGATATCCAAAAACAATAAATCAGGTTTAGAGAAATCTTGCAAATACTTACAATCATTGAGCATGGCTTATCCAGGTGCCCACAAAAGGTAGTTGAATGAATGATGTGTATTCACTAAGGGTCCCTTTCTCCAATTATTTAATTTGAAAAGGAGGGAAAGGTTTTTTATTTCCTAATGTATAGCGTCAGACTGTGCCCAAAGAACAAGAAACTCAGCTTCCAAGAAGTCAGCTTCTGGTCCACATCTGGATCTCTTTCAGATTCAGACATGAAATAGAAGAGTGTTTTTCAGTCCTTCTAGTCAGAGATGGACAACTTGAGTCATGTGGGGTAAGAGGTGGGGGGGGGCGTGGGGAGGAGCAGTGTGGCAAAAAAGATGGCTGTAACTATGTAGATAGTTTGAATTTTGTAATAGTATTTCTTTCTATATAAAGGAGCCAGCAGAAGCACTGAAGAGGCCACTCATTAAAACCAGTTCATAAAATTTCCATATGCCAATCACACTCTGTGCTCAAGAGTCACTTCCCATGATGAAAATAATACGAAAGTCCTTAGGACGCAGCCCAGAGTAGAACTAACCTGTATCTGAGAGAACATCATTCCCAAACAGCCTTCCTTCTCTTTCCTCCACACCCCTTTTTCTCCCTAAATCATCATCTCTCAACCGCCTTCATCTCTTTTCCTACCACTTCGGCCATGTGCTGACAACACTCTTCAGATTCTGACTGTCAATCGCAAATTCTTAAGCCACCACTGCCTCGGTCCTATTGCTTCCACCATGTTTATATGTTTGCGACTACAGCATCAACATCAGTCATCTCTTTAGCTTCGAGTGCCTTTGTGCCCCCTCTTCCTCCACATGCAGTATGGTGCTACAGCTTTCCCCTCAACTGTGGTCTCACTACCACTTTGGTGAAGATCAACAGAACTGCCAACAACACAGAAAAACAACTCCTCAAACCTTTTCTGTACCTAGCTCTCCCATATTCACAAAATTCAAATTTTAAAACTAGAGAAATTCTATAAAAAAAAATTTTTTTTTAAGATTTTATTTATTTCACAGAGAGAGAGAGCGAGAGCAGGAACACAAGCAGCGGGAGTGGGAGAGGATGAAGCAGGCTTCCCGACGAGCAGGGAGCCCGATGCGGGGCTCGATCCCAGGACCCCGGGATCACGACACGAGCCGAAGGCAGACGCTTAACAACTGAGCCGCCCAGGCGCCCCTGTAAAAAGAATTTGATGGAAGACGGAAGAGAAACTCTTACTTGAATAACTGAAAGTGCATCTCAATTCACAAAACTGATTACTAATTTTCCTTTCCTGTTCACCTATAACAGGAGAATGTAGTTACCATGATCCTTCTTAAAAATCCAAAAGTTTCCAATTTCCTAGACCTAAAAAAAACACCATAATTATTTATTGACTACCTACTTTGTAGAGAACAGGGTGCTTAGCATGGTGGCCAGTAATTAGATCTAGGCATCCAAAAATCTTAGAAACAAGAGACAAATGCATTTAAAACACCATAAATCCAAATATCGTGAATACATTAATCCCTTGCATCCACAGATTGTGTCTTCACATAGCAGTCAACCTCTTGATTTAGTAGAGCTCTTCACTTAGACTTGTTTTAAATGCCAACGGTATATACAACACAGGGAACCCACATTGCCTGAAGGCAGTTTCAAAATCCTTCCCCAAATTGTTTTTAAGAGATATAAATAGTGTAGATAGGCTTTAGATATTCAGTAATCCTGATAACATTTAAAAATTTCCATTCCTCCAACAATTTTGCCCTCTGAGTAATAATTAGGACCTTTCTCTTGAATGCTATTTTAGTGGTATCTACTATGCATTTGCCTATTTGCCTTATTACCATGGGGGGGGGTCAATGGACCAGTTTTGAACTTTTGTTTTTTACCAATTTCTAGACAAGGCCAAACTTCAAAGCTTTGAATAGTTTCTTCCACTAGATTTCATAGATTATACAACTAAATAGTGAAAATCTCACACTAAGCTTCTCCTAGTGTCTCACTCCTTTGGTTGCAAACCACATCATATTATTCTATAAAAATTTTCTTGTAAATGAATAAACCTACATTTTTTTCTTTAAGCAATGTAGAATGAGTTCATGGAAAATAAATTTTCAAAAAGTATCCATTTCTATTAATCAACCAAATTTAACCCATCTGGTATTTCAAATTTGTCTCCAAAAGGTGAAGGGTGAAAACAGTTATAATTTATAATTTTCATCACCTGACATCTGCAATTTCTATCTGTGATACACTTAGAAATCACTGATTAACCATCTCAATGCTTTTATGAAACGAATGTTATCTCTATAGTTACAGGATTTAAAATTCAAACTTTTTTTTTTTTAAATAAACCTGAGCATTATCTACTTTCAGTAGGATTCAAATCATTGTTGGGGGAAATGTTTTAATATGTGAATTTGGTGGTACAAAGCAATTTGTCAGTGTATGGTATGGATTAATTTTGATTTCTTAAATTACCTTAGGACATGATGAGAATCATACATGTTTTAGGACCAACAGTTAGTGAAAAATGTTTCAATGACAAAGTTCAACAATATCATCATTTAAAAGACCATGAGGCGGATTGCAGAGGTTTGCACCCAATGTGTTTATAAGGCTGCCAGCCTAAAATATTGATAGAAATCTTAAAATTTAGCATACTTAGAATTTGGCATTAAAAAACTTCTATGTGAGAATTTGTACTAAAAAATCCATGACTTCTCATTAAATCCCAAGGAAACATAAGTGAATAAAATTAGCCAATCATTATCATAATTTTCTCATCTCTCTAGTATACCAGCACACATGTTGTCCCTTCCACTTGATTTTTATATTTACTGAGTCAATTATCTTTGTTTTGAGACCTACTCATGGAAGTTTTAATTGTGTAATTTAATAAAATATAAACTGATGAAATATGAGCACAAAATAGAAATATTTTGTTTTATGATAACTACTATAAATGCTTTGGAATTTTTCCAAAAAGATGAGCTATTTAAAAAAATGCTATCTGGATGCCTGGGTGGCTCAGTTGGTTAAGCAACTGCCTTCGGCTCTGGTCATGATCCTGGAGTCCCAGAATTGAGTCCTGCATTAGACTCCCTGCTCAGCAGGGAGTCTGCCTCTCCCTCTGGCCCTCCCCCTTCTCATGTGTGTTCTCGCTCTTGCTGGTTCTCTTTCTCACTCTCTCAAATCTTTAAAAAAATAAAAACGTTATCAAATTAGGTGTGGGTGAAGCCATTATAAGAGACTAATAATTATAAAAGTACAGAAAGATCTACCTTTGGATTGTATCACAAGTATTTCTAAGTTCCCATTGTACCATAAACAGGATGAAACCAAACTCAAATTCATTCATTTCTGCCATATGAACATGTTTTTTTTATGGGGGGAGGGGGAAGCAAACACAAAGAACAATGTCTCCTTTTACTCAAATAGGAGTGAACATAATGTATCCTATGTTGTAAGTTAAAATAATTTGTGTATCATTTTTAATGTTCTACATTTTATCTGATGTTCTTGAGTAGTTAACTAAAGATGAATCAAGATAGAAATTTTGTTATCTAATCCTACCATAGTATCTGAAATCCTGAGGAAAATCAACCACATAAGGAATTAGTTTTCCTCCAGTTTTTAGGGTTCTGAAAATATGGATTTACATCCTTAAATAACAATAATGACGTTCATCCTCTTCTCTCAGATAATAAAGATGGAGTAATCAGGACCAACAGTCAAAACTCAATTTTAGGGAAAAGGATAACTTATCAAAAATGCCTTTCTTTCCACATTTGCTTCTACTTCTGAGTAACTCCAAACCCTAACAGATGCCAAGAACCCTTTTCTCTTCTGTTTGAATACCTCATTTATATTTGTATTCTTGGACCATACTTCTAGCCATCTCCCTCCATTCCTCTAATATACTAGAGACTGATGGGGTTCAGAACATGCTACACTAAAATATGGCACCTTGGTATAGTGAATATCTTAAGCTGAAGGAGTTTGGGGAAACAGCAGATGCAGGAAGGTCACTCTGGGCTCTCATTTCCCCTGAAGCAGGTCACAAGACCCTGAGAGGTGCCCTCCCTATACCCAGAGGAAAGGAACATACTTATCTCTAAGACAGAGTGATGTAGGAAACACATTAGGGTCTGAAGCTGACGGCCAAGAAAGAATTCTTGAGATGTCTTTGGTGCAAAAAGGTGATTTTATCACAGCACAGGGACAGGACCCGTGAGCAGAAAAAGCTGCAATGGGGTCATGAGGAGTGGCCCATTATATACTTTCAAGTTGGGAGGGGGTTAGGGATAGCGTAAGTCTCTAAGGAATTTGGAAGCAAAGTTTCCAGGACCTTGAGGGGACTAGCTATTGTTGGGGAAAGGTTCATTTATTACTGTCTAATAAAACCATCATGAGACCCTTCAGATGTATATCAGTGGGCCATATGCTTTGGGGGATGATTGCTAACATGTATCTTGGGGAGTTCAGAGATAAAAGAAGTTTCCAAAAGATATGTTAAAGTAGGCTTACAGGGTCCTGGGGCAGGGGTGGGGGTGCAGATGAGACTAGGATTGACTTTTGCCGTTAGCAAAGTGTCAACATTGAGGCAGTTAAATCCCTAGAGGGATATCACTCTGCCTGTTTCAAGGACCTAGCAGTGGGCTGTAGGTCGTAAGGAAATATAATTTTTCTTCTGACTTTGTTTCCCATATCAAGGGGAACAAAAATCCACACAAACAAGCCTTGCTCAATTCCCCCAGTCTACAGCACTTCCTACTCTTTGCCCCATCGTATTTCTCCATGAGCATCTACACTTCATCAAACCTAGTTTAAAAATAGTCAGGTTCAACTGTTTCTTCAGGTCTTCATTTTCTTTTTGAAGGTTCCCATGCCATGTAAAATTTATCTTAAATCAATGTGTCAGCTTTTCTCCTATTAATCTTTGTCAGTTCAATTTTCAGACTACACCAGGAATCCTAAGAGGATGAAGAAAAACTTCCTCCTCCGCAAAGCCAAAAGAAGAGCTTGGCTAGTTATGCTCATGTGATATATTGAAAGAAAGACCATTACAGAAAAACAATTTTTTGGTTCAATTCTTTCCTCTCCCTCTTATCTATATGACCCTTTGGGGGGGTCATATAGATGACCTCAGTTGGGACCTTTGGGACCTCAGTTGTTTTATTTGAAATATTAGGTAGTAAAACTAGAATTAAGATACAATGTACCAGACACTATTTTCCATTTACTGTCTCATTTAATTCTTACAATAGTTGTATAAGGTAAATGTTATTACCCCCATTTTCTGTATAAACAAACAGAACCGTATGAGTCAGAGGGTGGCAGAGATGAGGGGAAACAACTAAGTTGGCCTGTACCTTACAGTCAACAAGGTAATTTGAAACTCCTTAATTGCTTAAAAAATTAAAGTCAATTTTTTTTTCCTAAATTAACCAGGCTTGTTGATTGCATGATTCAAGTGTTTAACTATTTACCTTCTTTGTCAAGCCCCAACAAAATGACAGCAGAATGAGCCTAGAACAGGACAGAAGAGAAAAACAGCTTTCCCATTTTGCAACATTTATAAACTGAGTTTCAGGTTGGTCACTTCACCTCTGTGAGCCTTCTGACACATGTTTAATATATATGTTTATTTATACTACCCTGAAAGGAAACACAAGGTCTCTGGGTGAGGAACAACCTATTATTCACTACAATAAGCACATTGATTCCTCATGCAACGTTTTTCCCCTTCAGGGCTATGAAAAAGAACCAGATATATCCTATGCATACTACAGGTTACTTTTTTTCCCCCACCACAGGAAGGGAACCCCAAAATTATGAATCTAGGAGTTTATGTAGACTACATGCTGCCACTCCCCAGAGGAGAAACAGAAAGGCTTCATCTTCATAAAGTAAACAAATTCTCACTGGGAAGAGAAGGAAGGAGGCAAGCATTCAGCTCTGGGGGCAATAGGTTTTATTATCATTTGAATGAGAGCAGATGGTTCCACAATAAAAGAGATAAGCCACTCTAACTCTAATGCCCTTGAAATATGATGAATGAATGTATCTAGAAAAAAGTATTTTAGTTATATATTATTCTCTATACTTATAGCATAGCATTTATTTGCCAAAAATGTCCCAGTCATACAGTAGTATGAAAGCATTCATAAGGCTTGTCAGCACTTTAGTATCCTTGCCTGCAAAATAAAGGAGTTGCCATACAAGGTCTCTAAATTCCATCCATTTATGATGATTTTTTAATAGAAGTGATAGCTCCACTAAGGAAACATGCAATGGCTAGAAAAAATAAAGTTAAGATATCTGCAGGCAAAATGGTAAACTGAAGAAATCACTGAGCTAGATGTTATACCTCTCATCTATGGCAAATCATTTAAACTTCCAACCTCCATGTTCTTAAGTTGTTAAATGAATAGCTTGGACTAAAATAACTAATACTCGCCTGATCATATTTGATCATATTCTGCTTTTTTTTTTTTATCTTTTTCTTTTTTCTTTCTTTCTTTCCCTTTCTTTTTCCCTGGTTTCAGGTCTCTTCTGCTTTGTTTAGTGTATATTTTTCTGGGGTAGTTTTTACCCTGTTAGCATTTTGTAGTCTCATTCATCTATTCTCCTCTGGACAAAATGACAAGATGGAAAAAAATCACCTCAAAACAAAACAAAACAAAACAGAACAGAACAAGAGGCAGTACCAACTGCCAGGGACCTAATCAATACGGACATTAGTAAGATGTTGGAACTAGAGTTTAGAATGATGATTTTAAAGATACTAGCTGGGCTCGAAAAAAACATGGAAGATACTAGAGAAACCCTTTCTGGAGAAAAAAAGAACTAAAATCTAACCAAGTCAAAATCAAAAAGGCTATTAATGAGGTGCAATCAAAAATGGAGGCTCTAACTGCTAGGATAAGAGGCAGAAGAGAGAATCAGCGATATAGAAGACCAAATGATGGAAAATAAAGAAGCTAAGAAAAAGAAATAAACTACTGGATCATGAGGGCAAAATACGAGAGATAAGCAATACCATAAGATGAAACAACATAAGAATAATTGGGATCCCAGAAGAAGAAGAAAGAGAGAGAGGGGCAGAAGGTATATTGGAGCAAATTATAGCAGAGAATTTCCCTAATGTGGGGAAGGAAACAGGCATCAAAATCCAGGAGGCACACAGAACCCCACTCAAAATAAAAATAGGTCAACACCCCGACATCTAATAGTAAAACTTATGAGTCTCAGAGACAAAGAGAAAATCCTGAAAGCAGCTCGGGACAAGATATCGGTAACCTATAATGGTAGAAACATTAGATTGGCAACAGATCTATCCACAGAGACCTGGCAGGCCAGAAAAGATTGGCATGATATATTCAGAGTACTAAATGAGAAAAATATGCAGCCAAGAATACTATATCCAGCTAGGCTGTCACTGAAAGGAGGAGAGATAAAAAGCTTCCAGGACAAACAAAAACTAAAGGAATTTGCAAACACTAAACCAGCCCTACAAGAAATATTGAAAGGGATCCTCTAAGCAGAGGGAGAGCCTAAAAGTAACAGACCGGAAAGAAACAGAGACAATATACAGTAACAGTCACCTTACAGGCAATACAATGGCACTAAATTCATGTCTTTCAATAGTTACCCTGAATGTAAATGGGATAAATGCCCCAAAAGACACAGGGTATCAGATTGGATAAATAAACAAGACCCATTGATATGCTGTCTGCAAGAGACTCATTTTAGACCCAAAGACACCCCCACATTGAAAGGGAGGGGGTGGAAAACAATTTCCCATGCTAATGGACACCAAAAGAAAGCTGGGGTGGCAATCCTTATATCAGACAAATTAGATTTTAAACCAGACTATAATAAGAGAAGAGGAAGGACACTATATCCTACTTAAAGGGTCTATCCAACAGGAAGATCTAACAATTGTAAATATTTATGCCCCTAACATGGGAGCAGCCAATTATATAAGCCAATTAATAACAAAAGCAAAGAAACACATTGACAACAATACAATAATAGTGGGGGACTTTAACACCCCCCTCACTGAAATGGACAGATCATCTAAGCAAAAGATCAACAAGGAAATAAAGACTTTAAATGACACACTGGACCAAATGGACTTCACAGATATATTCAGAACATTCCAACCCAAAGCAACGGAATACACATTCTTCTCTAGTGCCCATGGAACATTCTCCAGAATAGATTACATCCTAGGTCACAAATCAGGTCTCAACCGGTACCAAAAGATTGGGATCATTCCCTGCACATTTTCAGACCACAGTGCTTTGAAACTAGAACTCAATGACAAGAGGAAAGTTAGAAAGAACTCAAATACATGGAGGCTAAAGAGCATCCTACTAAAGAATGAAGGGGTCAACCAGGAAATTAAAGAAGAATTAAAAAATTCATGGAAACCAATGAAAATGAAAACACAACTGTTCAATTTTTGGGATGCAGCAAAGGCAGTCCTGAGAGGAAAGTATATAGCAATACAAGCCTTTCTCAAGAAACAAGAAAGGTCTCAAATACACAACCTAACCCTACACCTAAAGGAGCCGGAGAAAGAACAGCAAATAAAGCCTAAACCCAGCAGGAGAAGAGAAATAATAAAGATCAGAGCAGAAATCAATGAAATAGAAACCAAAAGAACAGTAGAACAGATCAACGAAACTAGGAGCTGGTTCTCTGAAAGAATTAACAAGATGGATAAACACCTGGCCAGACTTATCAAAAAGAGAAATGACCCAAATAAATAAAATCATGAATGAAAGAGGAGAGATCACAACCAACACCAAAGAAATACAATTATAAGAACATATTATGAGCAACTATATGCCAGCAAATTAGATGATCTGGAAGAAATGGACGCATTCCTAGAGATGTAGAAACTACCAAAACTGAACCAGGAATAAATAGAAAACCTGAACAGACCTATAACCACTAAGGAAATTGAAGCAGTCATCAAAAATCTCCCAACAAACAAAAGCCCAGGGCCAGATGGCTTCCCAGGGGAGTTCTACCAAACATTTCAAGAAGCATTAATACCTATTCTTCTGAAACTGTTCCAAAAAAAATAGAAATGGGAGGAGAACTTCCAAACTCGTTTTATGAGGCCACCATTACCTTGATCCCAAAACCAAAGACCCCAACAAAAAGGAGAATTATAGACCAATATCCTTGATGAACATGGATGCAAAAATTCTCACCAAAATACTAGCCAATAGGATCCAACAGTACATTAAAAGGATTATTCACCACGACCAAGTGGGATTTATCCCTGGGCTGCAAGGTTGGTTCAACATCTGCAAATCAATCAATGTAATACAATACATTAATAAAAGAAAGAACAAGAATCATATGATCCTCTCGGTAGATGCAGAAAAAGCATTTGACAAAGTACAGCATCCTTTCTTGATCAAAACTCTTCAGAGTATAGGGATAGAGGGTACATACCTCAATATCATAAAAGCCATCTATGAAAAACCCACAGCGAATATCATTCTCAACAGGGAAAAACTGAGAGCTTTCCCCCTAAGGTCAGGAATGCTGCAGGGATGTCCACTATCACCACTGCTATTCAACATAGTATTAGAAGTCCTAGCCACAGCAATCAGAAAACAAAGAGAAATAAAAGACATCCAAATCGGCAAAGAAGTCGTCAAACTCTCACTCTTTGCAGATGATATGATACTGTATGTGGAAAACCCAAAAGACTCCACCCCAAAACTGCTAGAACTCATACAGGAATTCAGTAAAGTGGCAGGATATAAAATCAATGCATAGAAATCAGTAGCATTCCTATACACAAACAAGACAGAAGAAAGAGAAATTAAGGAGTCGATCCCATTTACAATTGCACCCAAAACCATAAGATACTTAGGAATAAATCTAACCAAAGAGGCAAAGAATCCGTACTCAGAAAACTATAAAATACTCATGAAAGAAATTGAGAAAGACACAAAGAAATGGAAAAACATTCCATGCTCATGGATTGGAAGAACAAATACTGTGAAAATGTCTATGCTACCTAGAGCAATCTACACATTCAATGCAATCCCTATCAAAATACCTCAACTTTTTTCAAAGAAATGGAACAAACAATCCTAAAATTTGTGTGGAACCAGAAAAGACCCCAAATAGCCAGAGGAATGTTGAAAAAGAAAAGCAAAGCTGGCAGCATCACAATTGCGGACTTCCAGCTCTATTACAAAGTTGTCATCATCAAGATGGTATGGTACTGGCACAAAAACAGACACATAGATCTATTCTGTTCCAGAATAGAGAGCCCAGAAATGGACCCTCAACTCTGTGGTCAACTAACCTTTGACAAAGCAGGAAAGAATGTCCAGTGGAAAAAAGACAGTCTCTTCAACAAATGGTGTTGGGAAAATTGGACAGCCACATGCAGAAGAATGAAACTGGACCATTTCCTTACACCACACACAAAAGTAGACTCAAAATGGTTGGAAGACCTAAATGTGAGACAGGAGTCCATCAAAATCCTAAAGGAGAACACAGGCAGCAACCTCTTCGACCTCAGCCACAGCAACTTCTTCCTAGAAACATCACCAACGTCAAGGGAAGCAAGGGCAAAAATGAACTATTGGGACTTCATCAAAATAAAAAGCTTTTGCACAGCAGAAGAAATAGTCAACAAAAGACAACCGACAGAATGGGAGAAGATATTTGCAAATGACATATCAGATAAAGGGCTAGTATCCAAAATCTATAAAGAAATTATCAAACTCAACACCCAAAGAACAATGATCCAATCAAGAAATGGGCAGAAGACATGAACGGACATTTTTCCAAAGACATCCAAATGGCCAACAGACACATGAAATAGTGCTCAACATCGCTCGGCATCAGGGAAATCCAAATCAAAACCCCAATGAGATACCACCTCACACCAGTCAGAATGGCTAAAATTAACAAGTCAGGAAATGAGAGATGTTGGCGGGGATGTGGAGAAAGGGGAACCCTCCTCCATTGTTGGTGGGAATGCAAGCTGGTGCAGCCACCCTGGAAAACAGTATGGAGGTTCCTCAAAAAGTTGAAAATGGAGCTACCATACGACCCAGTAATTGTACTACTGGGTATTTACCCCAAGGATACAAATGTAGGGATCCGAATGGGTACGTGCACCCCGATGTTTATAGCAGCAATGTCCACAATAGCCAAACTGTGGAAAGAGCCAAGATGTCCATCGACAGATGAATGGATAAAGAAGATGTGGCATATATATACAATGGAATATTATGCAGCAATCAAAAGGAATGAAATCTTGCCATTTGCAACAACGTGGATGGAACTGGAGGGTGTTATGCTGAAAGAAATAAGTCAATCAGAGAAAGACATGTATCCTATGACCTCACTGATATGAGGAATTCTTAATCTCAGGAAACAAACTGAGTGTTGCTGGAGTGGGGTGGGGTGTGGGAGGGATGGGTGGCTGGGTGATAGACATTGGGGAGGGTATGTGCTATGTTAAGCACTGTGAATTGTGTAAGACTTGAATCACAGACCTGTACCTCAGAAACAAATAATACGTATGTTAAAAAAAGAAGATAGCAGGAAGGGAAAAATGAAGGAGGGGAAATCCGAGGGGGAGATGAACCATGAGAGACTATGGACTCTGAGAAACAAACTGAGGGTTCTAAAGGGGAGGGGGGGAGGGGGATGGGTTAGCCTGGTGATGGGTATTAAAGAGGGCACATACTGACTGGAGCACTGGGTGTTATACACAAACAATGAATCATGGAACACTACATCAAAAACTAATGATGTAATGTATGGTGATTAACATAACATAATAAAAAAATAAATATTGTAGGTGGCAAAAAAAAGCCAAACTGGCCAAGAGTCAATCCCTACTGGCCAAGAGTCAATCCCTACATGAAGCAGCCTGCTGCAAGCACAGAATTTCTTTGTGTTCTGTTTTATCTTTTAAAATAAGTCATGCAGATTTCATATTTCAGTGCCCAGTGTATCTGTTTAATATAAAAATAATGATATAAAATAAAAAATATTTTAAAAAAATAAAAAACTAATACTCCTTTCAACTGTAAGGCAATGAAAGTACTTCTGAGTTAAAATAAATGAATATGTGTTTTTAAATTTTATTCCTTTAATTTCATTTCCATTCTCAAATTTGCATCAATAACGTTACTGGCCAGATTCTATAGTTGCTATGTAAAGTAAATATTTTAGTCATTCCTATAATTGAGGTCATGAATCTACTTTTCATTAATTATTGTTCACTGCTGGTGTTGATTTTCTTTACTTTTCCAAAGGAGGCTGGGAAAGAGGACGATATTTTGAACTCAAACTTTAGCAGGCAACAGAAAGAATCATCTGGAGATCTTGTTTTTTGCACCAGTCTCTAATTCAGTACAACTGGAATTAGGCTCAAGCACTTGCCCATTAAGTGACGGCTAGAAAACATTTCTAAGCGAGGTTAATACTGCTGGTCAAGGGTCCACACTTGTAGAACCGCTGACTTACAGATCTCTAGCAGTGTTTCTAAAACTTTAGTTTATAGAAATCACTTGGGGATCCTGGAAAAAATGCACATTCTGATTCAGTAGGTCTGGGGTGGAGCTTGCCATTCTGCATTTCTAACAAGCTCCCAGGTGATGTTGCTTTCCCTGAGCAACCGCCCACACAACACTCCTTGAGTAGAAAGCGTCCCTATAAGCATCACCTGGAAGCTGTGAGGCTCACAAAATTGAAACCCGAACATACTGATAGCCTACTATGTCTCACACACTATAAAAATTGCTAGTGCCCACAAATTAATTACACCCTGCCTATAGGCTCAATAAAGTTTATAGAGGAAATTAGAAAATTAAACACGTATAAGTACAATGATAAAAGCATAATAAAAAGCACTGCGGAAAGACAAATCATGACCCATTCAGCTCTGACTAAACAGTATGATGTTTGGAAACAGCACAGAGGGACAGGTCTTTTCTGGGATAAATGTAAATACTGTGTACTTTACTTAAAAGGCCAAGAAAAATTAAGCCTGGATGCAATATGAACATTTTGAACTTGTTTGAATTAACACACATACTAGAATAGGGAAGGGGGGGGGAAGCACTACTTTAAATACTTAGACCAAGCAAACAACCATTTTCACTTTAAAAGGCTCTAAACTTAGCTAACCAAATAAGCAGACATGTTAAGCCCCACTTTAAAAATAAAATAAGCAATCCACAGGATTTCAAGTAAGGTAAATAATGCTCCACAAAATTACTCAGATATCCTAAGAGTTAAGTAAAGCAAATACCAAGTAGGCCAAAGCAAACAAAGACATACCCGCTTCTTCACTGGTCCCAGAAAGAGAAGGCACCAGTGAGCAGCCTGGACCAAATTTAAAGCGCTACCGGTGCTCTGATTGGCCAGGAAATCTCCACCTCCAAACATTCCCTCTCCTGAAAGGGCATCTTCATTCTGAGGCATTGTAGACAGCTGAGTCCTATATAATTGAAAGCCTATGAGGAAGTATTTTTTTCTGATATGATGGAAAGCGTGGACTCCCTAACTTAGCCACCAGTGTTTTTTGGCTTTGGGTTTTTTGTTTTTTTGTGTGTGTGGGCAATAGAAAATTAAGACAAAATGACAACAAAGCCATGTTTCCTCTCTAAATAGAGAAATGACTTATAAATTAAAACTTAAAACAGTCATGCAGTTAGATATAATTGAGTCAGCACTTCAAAAAAAATGGTTTCTGGTAGAGTGTCATGTCACTTTCACAATATAAAAGTGAAGAGAAGAAAGACCATGATGTATGGGGGATTTTTCTTTCTTTCTTTTTTTTTTTTTTAAAGTTGTGCTATTTGGAGGAGGAAATGAAGATAGGGTGGAACCCCGACAGGATAAGAGAATTGACCTTTCCCTCGGGGCAGGTGAGAAATGGCTGGAGCTGAGGCTCAGGCACGGCCGAATATAGATGCACATGCTCTTTTCCTCACTACTGTTGGTGTAACCATAACCTCAACCGCAGACCTCGTTTTAGAAAGTCAAGAGACAACAACTAGAAAAGAATCACAGCGACATAGAAAACAAGTGTGTGGAAAGTTCAAGTTTAAGGGTCTTCTATCTGCGGAGATGGGAAAGGGTTGAATCAACATTCAAAAGCAGGATTCCTACAAGGGGGAAGCGTACCCACCCTTGGCTACTGAGCTTAATGGATGCCACAACTGCCCTAGAACTAGTTTGGATTTTTTTGTTTGTTTTGGGGGTGGGGGTGGTTGTTACTGTTGTTGTTTTTAACAGATTAATCGCCTGGACTTAGCACTATCAACTCATGTGACTTAAAGTCAGACTGTAAAAATAATGTGCTCACTCTCTCTGGAGGCTTGATGCTGCTCAGCGTTTGCTAAATATCTACTATACATAAAAAGTTAGAAATGTAGCACCTTGGGGTAAACTTTGCGGCAAAGATGATCAGTTTGCAGTTTAGATTACATTGCATACAATGGAACACGATCATATCCAGAAAGCTCTTGGCCAGCACTACACCGGCATCCTTGGAGCCCGTGCCCTCTGTCCTTGCATTATATAACACCAGTGTTATAGGTGAGGCATGGCTCACCCCTACAACCTGAGGCCATTTCTCACCTCTTGCTTACTTCATTTTAATGAATACCAAAACTGAAGGGGATTTTATACACCGAGGACTGCAGGTACTGCCCCTGCTTAAAGGAATAATACAAAATCTGGACAATTCATGGCCCTGACTTTCGGACAAACTAAATGGAGAGGGGAGAATGAATAGGAAATAAGATTTTTTTTTTAATGAAGCAAAAAACAAAACAAAACATTTTTAAGAGAAGGCATTACATCTCTCTGTTTTGTTTTGCTTTGTTTTGAAATACCTGTTTCTACAGTTAAACACATAACAGTTAAAGCCCATGCAATAAAATACAGAAAAGAAAATGAGTGTAAACATTTTCTGAGAACTGCTCTTTATAGATTTTAATGTGATGTTACCCTCTATTTAAACATATGCTTGTAAGTTCACTGACTCAAGAGTATATTGGATGTGTCAGAAGGTAGAGTTTTAATAACTAGGAAAAAAATCTCAGATAAACTCAACTCTTAGACATGAACAAAAATGTCATTCTCTTTGCGGCTAGATTTTAATACATCCTTCAAGGTATAAGGAGTGTGGGAAATCAATAGCAAATCCCAGGGTCCTTCTGCTGAGATATTCAAAATGTTAACTCTAATGGGAGTGATATCAGAGAAAAAAGGCAGATATAACCTAGGGTTGAGCAGTTCACTCAAGAACTGGAAAGAATTATTGTGCAAAATCTAAACACATCTTGTGTCTTAAATAACAGCACAAAAGTTTGTATTTGTCATCATAATTTCAACAAACAATGTAGCCATTTTTCAGAACTGGAAGCACTGATATGAAGGTGGATAATTTTAGAGAAATTATTTTCTCTTGTTTAGTAATTATCATTAATAAAAGAAAGATTTCTTAAATACTAATAAATCAGGGATGAATTGACTGACCATGCATCCAAATTGCTGCATTATTCACACTGGAATTACTCCAAAGATTAGCTGCAAATTGCCCTCTAAATTGAATTTATGGTTTCATTTTTCATAACTACTGTGTTGTGACAGATGAGAGGAATCTGAGAGGAAAATGACAGCAATGGACCCAATTTCTTAGTGCTCTATCTTCAAGATAGAGCCAAACTATCTCCACAATTTATTTTGGCAAGCTCTAAATAAGCTAAAATCCAGGAGACTCTACTCCATATCCCTTTCAGGAAAAAGGAAAAGGTCAACACTATTTTTGTCAAGTGGAAGCTAATCAAATCGACATCCGTGGAGGAGAAAGGAAGTTCACATATGTGACACAATTATGTTGTGTGTTCCATTCTTTGATTTAATCCTCACAACAGCACCATAGGATAGGTAGTTGTATCTTCATTTTAGAGAAAAGAAAAAAAACGTGATGCTGAGAGACCCGATCTGCCCATATCTGGACTTCTGAGAGGCCTCTCCAGCTGCAAAATCCATGGCAGGATCTCCTGCTATGCCACCGCCCAGGGAAGGCTACCGCTTTGAACCCATTACCAAAGCAGACACATTAATTTTATGTCTGGCAAATCATTTTGTGTTTCCTTTTTGCACCAAAGAAAATAAAAATGACCACAGTACAAATTAGACTTGGCAGGGGGCGGGGCACACAAAACGATTCTACAAACTGGGCATCGTGAACACATCTAAATCTTTGGCACAACCGTTGTTAGACTACTATTGAAAAGCTGAGACAAAATAAGAGCTTCCAGATCAGAGAGACAGTACAGGCCTCCCTCTTTATATGAGGGATATAACTTGTTGCAGTATGGAGAGGGGAAAGACAATTTTGTTAGCCTTTAAATTGGGTTGGTATCATCCAGGCCTCTCCGGTTAAAAATGATTAAAAACAAATATTGGGTTGGAGTTCATGACAAATGCAGTTGATGCCTTCAGGTGTATGAGACATGGTATGTGAACATACGCTGTTTGTAAGACAAATGATTAGGCAGCCTCCCACAGCTTTCTGTTTCTAAAGGTTTAGGACAAGTCACCATCTTTCTTCTGTAATGGTCTTGGGTATCCTTTCTTTTTATCAAGCTAGCTCTCATGTTGACACACAGACACCCAGGCATTAATGGCATTTCTAAAATGTGTGGAAGCCAACCAAGTTATTTTTACTTACAAATAAATGTTTTCACATTTTTTTTTTTTTACGTGCAGGTTATTAAGAGGAAATTGAAATGTTCCTTTAAGAAGACAGAAATAAAACCTTTACCAGCTAGAGGGGAAACAGCAAAGCTCTGGGTCTCTAGATAAATCTTTGTGTCCTTTACCCTTTTAATGCAATTACTTTATTACTGATTTTATGATGTGTCTTTTTGTAATGCATATGATTTAATTTTTTTCTCCTCTGAAGATGATTTTTAATAATTTAACTTATGCTACTGTGACATCAGTTTTCAAATAAATATACATATTTCTGCTCTACTGGTACCAATCCTGCCTTTATCCCACCAAACTGGACCATTTGGGTTTTCTCTTGGATTATTTTGAAGGGAACTAAAGTGTTGACATTTGAATTCAAATTCAAACACTATTCTTAGCTGACAACAAACGTGAAAACAAACTCTACCAACCATTCCACAAACATGGACAATATAATACTAACTCTGAATGTCCAGAGCAACTAAATTCTTTTTATTTTGGATTTTGCCACTATGTAGAAAACACAAGCCAAAATCCATTGTACACAAGATACTTTAGTGAAGCAAGCTCAAAAGTTCAACTAACTGTGTGACCTCTGGTAAGTTCCTCAACATCTCTGAGCTTCTTCACTAAGGAAGTGGTTAAAATTGCCCACTTATAGGGATGTTGTGAGGACAAGAAAACCAAGTCTCTGGATCTTATTTAGAAGGCCTGTCCTCAAGCCTTTATATCATTATTGAGAAGAAGGGGTTAAACTTCATGGTTGGGCAAAGAGAAAAGGATCCAATGATGAAAGAGCAAAGTAATACTAAGCCAAGTCAATGGCCTGGATTTTGGTTCTCAGGAAGACTTTCAATGTATAGTATGCAAACGTACATGATCAAAAACATCCAGGGGAATATCTACAACATGAAGACAATGGTTACCTTGGGAACCAGGTTAGATGGACTTTCATTTTCTGTTACATATTTCTGGAATGTTTGAAGTTGTATATAATAAGCATATATTACTTTTGCGGTAAGAAATTCTAATATTAAAAAGTAAAAAGTGCCTAGAATATGGTAGTGCTCAATTAATGAGTTTCTTTTTTCATCTTCCAGAGTCACTGGCT
The DNA here is from genome assembly GCF_009762305.2 of Zalophus californianus. NCBI lineage: Eukaryota > Metazoa > Chordata > Mammalia > Carnivora > Otariidae > Zalophus > Zalophus californianus. The sequence goes on from NC_045597.1 coordinate 50,698,901, forward strand.
ATAAAAAAAAAAAAATAAAGGCATTCATTTGTGTATCCGTGCTAATATTTATTGACTACCTACTAGTTCTGAGCTCTTCTGGGCGCTGCTAATTCAAAGTGAAAGGAAATAGACAAGTCTCTGTCTTTCCTATCTGACAAGGCATAGGGAAAGGTAATAGAACTTTCAAAGTTCCCTGCAAGGAAATTTTTAAAAAGCTTTCTCTCAATCTAATTCTCTCTCAGCTAAATTCATACCACAGTGAGTCTCCCCATCTGAAAATTGGCCACTACTCTCTGAAAAATAACGTTAGAAAAATACTTCAGGTATATGTAAACAAAATATAAGTTGTTGTGATACTATGATATCCTTTTCTGAGTAAAACATTAATAAGCATACATTTGCTTGAACGACATATGTAATTCCTGTTTTTGTAGGTCAAAATGGCCAAAGAGCAATTTCACATGATCTAATGTTTACTCTCAAGATAGTTTCAAGACAATATTGCATCCACATTTCAATGAAGATCCCCACAAAATAAACACATTTCTCATTTTACAAACCTTGCCTTGAGTGCAGCTAAGAATTCTCAGAATAATTTTCTAGACAATGTTTGATATCTGCATGAATGGATGGGAACAGCAACACATATGAGCCAAACTGACTGAAAGTCCAAAAATTATTCACATATGGCTTTCAAAAATTCCTCAGAAAGTACAAGGATATATGCCTTAATGAATGATATCAACAAACGTCTCAACCACCTGTTCTGTTACACCATATCAATAACTCAAAAGCAGGGTGTGCAGAATAGAGAATCCTTAACTCCTCCAGAGAATGCTTCAGTAATTTCGTTGTGCCAGTGATTTAAGCAGAGCAAACTTTAGCAGAGTTAAATCTCATTTCCAGAACAAAGAAAATCTTCCTTGGCCTATACAGAAGCATTGTCCATTTATCATCCATTCCTTAATTGACAGAAGCTGAGAGGTAAGTCACAACAACAACCAGGCCAACAAAGAAAACAACAAAGTAAAACACTCCAAAGCAGGAGCCGCTTCAATGGTTAAATTTGTATAACCCTAAAGTGTTTCCTGGCGTTCTGAGAGCAACATGAAATCAGTGCCAAGGCTCAAGTGGGAAATTGCAGAGCATGACGGGATTTCTGAACTGCACAGAAGCTGGTATTCATAACTAACCTGTTTCTGACACACCTCCTTGAGCAAGGAATGGAGAGTCTGGGGCTTGGCACTGACGCGGACCCTGGGGGCTAACAGTCGGGGGCGGGGGTGGGGGAGAGGTAAACGGAGATGACCTCAGGGAGAGCAACCTGGGAAGCAAAAGTGGTTCAGTGGAGCAGAGAGCACAAATGGGATTGAAAATGTAAGGTCAGGAGCAATGAACCAGGGCAGTGGGATAGAGCCTGTGGCTTAACCTAAAGATAAATTTAATTCTCATAACTTCCTTCTGTCATACAGGCTATTTTTACTCTGTATTTTAGTTCTGCCCTATTTACACTCATAATCAGAACACAACTGACGAATGCTTAGCCTTCATGTTCAAGGTAATTGCCCACTATTGTTTCCTGCATCTCATGCCTTCCAAGTATAATATTCTTCTTACTCATATATATATATATATATATCTTAGTACTTTTTCAGCTAGAGTCCCTGGGTCATATACTTTTCTTTGTCTGAAAATGTTTTTATTTTATCCACTTTTTAATAAATACATGTATTATAAATACAAATATACATACTATTTAGTTGAAGTACAACATGTTGAGAAATGCACATGACACTGACATACATAGCTTGGTAAATTTTTGTTCCATGAACACATCAATATAACTGAAACCAGGGCAAGGAGGAGAACATTACAATCACCCCCAGAATCTTTCCTCATGCCCCATTTCAGTTATACTCCCCTGGCCCCAAATAACTGTAGTCCTCAATGGGTAATTAACTTCTAACACCACAGATTGGATCTGCCTGTTTTTTAACTTTTATATAAGTGGAATTATGCATATAGTCTTTTGTTTGGGCTTCTTTCATTCCACATTATGGTTGTAATATCCACTCATGTTTTATAGAGGGTTTTTTTCTGTTTTGTTGTTCATTTTAATTATCATTGACAGATCTATTTCATTGCCTATTTATAACACAATTTATTTCACCATTGTGTTGTTGTGTACATTTGAATCGTTTCCAGTCATAAACTACTACAAATAGGGTTCAATGTGAACATTCTTACATCTCCTTTGATGCACATACGTATAGATTTTGTAGAGATATGTACATAACATATTAATATTAATATGTTCATTTTATGTAGATACTGCCAGCTTTCCAAACCAATGCTACCATTTCATACTTCCACCAGCATTGTAAGAGATTAAAAGACAATTTTCAAAATAGGATAAAATTATGACTCTCATACAGATATAAAAATGAACACGTTAAACATTTTATTTAACATATTCAATGAGAAAAGCAAGCCAATGTTATAATCAGGTTGAAAGAGAATCCAAAGGAAAACATTTTCATGTAGAATTGAAAATAGCTCGAAGACAATAAACAGAAATAGAATCAAGTAACCAGAAAGCGCATGCTCTGTGTAGAAGATGCATGGTTGTAAAACAGCTTAGAGACAAAAGCTAGAATCAAATGACTTATAGGAGTGTCCTCCAGATAACACATAGTTTTTCACTGAAATACATTTTTTTCTCCTCTACAGAGTGTTCCAATTGATCAACAAATTCTTTTTGTAACAAAATTTTTTTTTTTAATTTTAACTATTTTGATGGCTATGCATTGTGACTTTAATTTGAATTTCACTAATGATTTATATCTATGAACATGTTTTCATAAATTAATTGGTTCGTTGGCCACCTTCTTTAGAAAAAGGTCTGTTGAAGAAATGTGTCCTTTTATTCTAATGTGTTGACTTTTTCACTTGTGCATTTGTAGGAATTCTCTACCTATTCTGGATGCAAGTCCTTTTTCAGTATATGCATAAGTATTAATCTGTGGCTTGCCTTTTCACTTAATTGCATCTTTCAAAAAGCAGAAGAAATTACATTAAAATAGCCCTTGTTCAATACTATTCTTGAATTCCAGAACTCAGTTTTTTTGTTTTGTTTTGTTTTTTTAATGTTAGCCCTGTGAAGATCTTACATTTTTTATGGCTTCCAGTTGTGCTTTTGAGATAAATAAGTTTGTTATTTCTTTGTAGATCTCTTTGTTTGCTTTTAAGATCTATTTTTTCCTTTGCTCAAAGGACCTTTATTTTGACTTTAGGATTATACAACCTAGATAACTTGTGTCAGAGTGTGGATTTACTCATCTTTAATTCCACTTGGAAGTCTTTGTATTTCCTAAATCTGAGTAATCAAGTCTTTCAACAATTTTCTTCAAATTCATCTCTTGAAATCTTATATTTCCCTCATTCCCTCTATTGCTCATTCAGGAACTCAAGTCAGACATTTGATAAACATATAGTTACCTCCTCCATGTCTCTGAACTGTTCATATTTTCCATCTCTCCATCTCACTCTGCTGCATTCTGTGTACTTCCACCATCTTTTTCCAGTTTGCTAACTGACTCTTCTGCTCAATATAATCTTCTGTTTTTTAAATTTCAGCCTGCTGAAATTTAAAAAAAGCCTGCTTCTCCCTCTCCCACTCCCCCTGCTGTGTTCCTGCTCTCACTGTCTCTCTCTGTCAAATAAATAAATAATTTAATTTTTAAATTAAAACACATCTTCTGTGTTTTAAATTTCAATGACAATATTCTTTAGTTTAAAAGTTCAGTGTGGTCTTTTTACTTAACCATTCTATGCTTGTATTATTTTTTTTTAGATTCTTAATCTTTTTTATTTTTTCAATTATGTCTTCCATTATTTTTCTCTCTTTATTTATCATGGTAAACATGTAACATAAAATTTACAGTCAACAATTTGTAAGTGAATTGTATATTTGATCATGATTGACAAGGGTTCCAAAGCTACACAATGAAAAAAGAATTGTCTCCTCAACAAAAGCCATCTGGTCCTGGGCTGGTTTCTGTTGTGAGGTGTTCTGATTATGATTCAATCTCTTCAGTGGTTATCGGTCTATTCGGATGTTCTGTTTCCTCATGATGTCAGCTTGGTGGATTATATGTTTCTAGAAATTTATCCGTATCTCCTAGGTTATCCATCTTGTTGGAGTACATTTGTTTATAATAGACTGTTATGTTCCTTTTAGTTTTGTGGCATCGGTTGTAATGTGTCTCCTCTTTCATTTCTGATTTTTTAATTTTAAACTTCCCTTTATTTCTCAGTATAGTTAAGGGTATGTCAATTTTGTTGATCTTTTCAAAAAAAACACAATTATTAGTTTTATCTTTTTTCTTTTGTTTTTCTATTTCCAATTTTGTTTACTTCTGCTACTACTATTGTTTTACTATTCCTTTCCTTAGGCTAACTTTTGGTTTAGTTTGTTATTCTTTTTTTAGTCCTTGAGGTATAAAGTTAGGTTGTTGATTTGAGATCCTTCTTCTTTAACGTAGATATTTATCGCTATAAATTGCCCTCTTAGTACTGCTTTTGCTACATCCCATAAGTTTTAGTGTGTTGTGTTTTCATTTACATTTGTCTAATTATATTTTCTATTTTTCCTGTGATTTCTTTTTGACTCACTAGTTTTTCAAAAGTATGTTGTTGAATTTCCAGACACTGGTGAATTTTTCAGTTTTTCTTTTGCTACTGATTTCTAGTTTCATTCGATGTGGTTGAAAAAGGTACTGATATGATTTCAGTCTTCTTAAATTTAAGACTCGTTGTGCAGCATAACATGTAATCTATCTTGGGAAATGTTCCATGTGCATTTGAGAAGAATGTATATTCTGCATATGCCTGTCAGGTCCAATTGGTCCATAGTGTTGGTTCAAGTCCTCTGTTTTCTTACTAATCTTCTGCCTGGCTGATTATCCATTATTGAAAGTTAGGTGGTAAAATCTACTATAATTATATGACTGTCGGGCGCCTGGGTGGCTCAGTCATTAAGCGTCTGCCTTCGGCTCAGGTCATGATCCCAGGGTCCTGGGATCGAGTCCCACATCGGGCTCCCCGCTCAGCGGGAAGCCTGCTTCTCCCTCTCCCACTCCCCCTGCTGTGTTCCTGCTCTCACTGTCTCTCTCTGTCAAATAAATAAATAAATAAATAAAAATTATATGACTGTCTATTTCTCCCTTTAATTCTGTCAATGTTTGCTTCACATAAATGGAAGCTCTCTTGTTAGATGCTTATTTATTTATAATTGTTATACCTTAGAGAACTGATTCTTTCTTTATTATATAATCTTTTTTCTTTTATAAGTTTTTGACTTAAAGTCTATCTTCTCTGATATAAGTAAATATGGTCACCCTGCTGCTTTTTGGTTAACATTTGCATGGAATATATTTTATTATCCTTTCATTTTCAGCCTCTGGATAGCCCTATATCTAAAGTGAGTCTCTTGAAGACATTATTTAGTTGGATCTTGTTTTTTTATCCATTCAGCCACTCTATGTTTTCTTGATTGGGAAATTTGATCCACTTACACTTAAAGTAACTACACACAGGGAAGGACTTACTATTGCCATTTTGTAAATTGTTTTAAATTGATAATTTCAATAACATATATAAACTCTTTTGCATCTTTACCCCCTTTGTTTTATTGATGTCAAAAATTAATTTTTTATAATTTATACCCATTAACATAGTTTTATGGTTATGGTTATTTTATGCTTTTATATTTTAAATGCTATGCCTCAATTAAAGGTGATTTATGCACCATTACAATATTACAGTATTACAGGTTCTGCATTTGTCTAAGATGTATACATTTTCTTTTGCCAAAGATCTTTATATTTTCATGTTTTTGTGTTGCCTTCTAGTTGCCTTTTGCTCCAATGTGGAGGACTACTGTTAGCAATTCTTTAAGGCAGATCTAGTCATAATAAACTCCTAGTTTTGTTTATCTGAGAATGTCTTTTTCTCCATTTCTGAAGGACAGTTTTATCAGATATAGTTATTCTTGGTTGGCAGGTTTAAGGCTTCCACCATTTTGTCATCCTGCTGATGTCACTCTCCTGTCTTCAGTGATTTTTACCATACTGTTTTTAATGTTCTCCAATTATCATATGATCTTTTTTGGTGGACTATTACTGCTGTTTGTTGTCTCAGCTGAGACTTACTTGGTATGCATTTCTTTCTCACGTATTTATAAGTTTGTACTGTGGGCTCACCATCCCTGATACTGTGCAGCTTGAGTTGAGGCATCGTGCATGCAGAGCAGTTTTTCATATTTTAACTAGTCCCCAAAGTGATTTTTACCACCTGAAGGCCAATATTATGATAATACCCTGAATAGTAGATTCCTGGATCATGCAAGTAATGGAAATATAAGCCCCCATATGGTATGAGATACATTCCCATAGTTACAAATTCTCAGGGAAAGCTTCCAACTTTGTATATCTGCTCAGACCCGAGACAGAACTGGCAAACCTCTTTGTCATCACCCTGAGTTGGTAGTCAGATTTTCCTTCCTTTTTTTTCCCCAAATTCTAATCTTAAAAAGAAAAATGTATTATTTTATACCAGTGTCTGTTAAAAGATTGCTTCTTAACCAGAGCAAAGGTATTTCTTGTGTCCTAATTTTTCCTCTACTACTTCAGAAGTTACATACTCTATTTCAAATTTACCAATATATAAACTTAATCAGTATCATTACCTTCCTCCAATGTAAGGCACTTAGAAAACTTTAACATCATTTACTCCTCTCCTAACTTACAGATTATAATTGTCTCTTTATTAAGTTTTTATTTTAATTCCAATATAGTTAACATACAGTGTTATATTTGTTTCAGGTGTACAATATAGTGATTCAACAATTCTATGTGTTACTCAGTGCTCATCATGGTAAGTGTACTCTTAATTCTCCTCACTTATTTCACCCATCCCCCCACTCACCTCCCCTCTGGTAACCTGTTGTTCTCTATAGTTGAGAATCCATTTTTTGGTTTGTTTTTCTTTTTTATTCTTCTGTTCATTTATTTTGTTTCTTTCTTTCTTTCTTTTTAAATTCCATTGTAGTTAAAATACAGGGTTATATTAGTTTTAGGTATACAATTGTCTCATAGTTTTGATATATGCTCCTTAAAATTTCACAAAATTTTATTATCCTTGGTCCTTATAATTAATGGTTGTCTAGCCATATATTTACCACTTCCTTTGCTCATAATTTTTGCTTGCATGTGAATTTTCTTTTTGTTGAAAGTATGTGCATTAGAATTCCTATTAGTGTGGGTCTGTTGGTGGTAAACTTTCTTAGATATATCTGAACTTTTTTTTGTATCACCATTTTGAAAGATAGTTTCACTATGTACACAATTTTAGATGGACAGTTATTTTATCTGAATATACTGAAAACAACTTCTATCTTCTGGTTTTCATGATTATTGAGAACTCACTTTTCAAGCAAAAATTCACTCCTTCAGAGATGATCTGTTTTATTCTTCTGGGAAAAAAGAGTTTCCCTTTGTATTTGGAACTTTTCAAATTCACTGCAATAGACCTAGACATGAGTTTCAGACCCTATTTTGAATATAAGAACAGAAATTCTTCATAACTTCTGAACAGTATTCAACCATTCCTCTTAACTTATTTTTAACCTTTTTTTTAGCTCTTTGTTTCTCTATGCTATATTCTGATATTTTCACTTGACTCTCAGCTAAGCTGCTGGTAAAAGTACCCATTACTATTTAATTTAATACATTATATTCTTATTTGTAGAGTTCTATATGGTTGCTCTTTAAATCTTTTTGGCCATTCTGTTATATTCAAGCTATGTAAAAATTTATCTTATCATTGTTATGGTCTGAATGTTTATGTGCCTCCAAAATCATATGTTGAAATCCTAAATCCCAAAGACAATGGTAATAGAAGATGGGGCCTTTGTGAAGTGATTAGGTCTCAAGAGTGGAGACTTCAAGAATGGGATTAGTGCTCTATAAAAGAGACTCCACAGAGCTCTCCAGACCCTCCCCATCATGTGACAACACAGCCAGAAGGCACTGTCTATGAACCAGAAAGTGGGCCGTCACTAGACACCAAAACTGCCAGTGCCTTGATTTTGGACTTCCGGACTCCAGAAATGTGAAAAATAAATTTTTGAAGTTTATAAGCTACCTAGTCTGTGATGTTTTGTTATAGCAGCTTGAAGTCTAAGACAATCATATTGCACTTATATTATATGCTGGAACAGATACTTGAATTCTTAGCATATCTGATGCTGCTATTATTTCTACTCAATGCAATCCACTATGACTTGTTCCTTTGAATATTTTGAAATTTTTCACTGAGGGGCACCTGGGTGGTTTAGTCAGTTTAACATCTGCCTTTGGCTCAGGTCATAATCCCGGGGTCCTGGGATTAGGTCCTATGTCAGGCTCCTTGCTCAGCGGGGAGTCTTCTCCCTCTCCCTCTGCCTCTCCTCCCCACTTGTTCTCTCTCTCTCTCAAATAAATAAAATTTTTTTTAAAAAATGAAATTTTTCACTGAGACCCCCATATTTCTTAAAATTTTATCTGTGAAAATTATGAGTCCTAGTATGAAATGTTAATTCCTCCAGAGAGGATTTTTTTTTTAATCTGCCAGGTATCTGTCTTGAGTTTATTTGACCTGCCATGTAACATGGATTTGGGTTGCAAATCCACCAGAGGTCCAGTTTTTAGATATAGAATTTCAGAAGTGATTTCTCTCATCTCTACTCAGTACCAAAGTTCAAGACAGATACCTTTCCTGCAGCAGAGTCCTATAAGGAAGCAGTTAATTGGTAATCAACTGTACACTACTGAATAATTTTTGAAGGTGTTCTGTCATTTTTCATCACATGAGACAAAAAACCTCAAGGCCTAAGCCAACTCCACTGCTCTCTTTACTCCAAAGGATCTGTCTTTACTTAGTTTTTGGCTTCAAAACATGCTTTTATTCCTATTAGCCCATTAATACATTTTAATATATGTAGTAAAAGTGGAAATCAGATTACAAAATATACCAGACTACCAGGAAAAAAAATGGCAAGTTTTTTTTTTCTTTTTAGTATACATTTTTACTGAGCATGAAGTCCCTCAAAGGAACCAGCTCAAATATGTGGGCTTTACACCTTCTTCCTTGGCTCAATGGGGGCAACACACATATTATCTAAACCAATGCCCTCCACATTCTCATCCTCCATCCTCAAATAGGACATCTGCAGGGTTTTAGCTTCCTCTTCGTTTTTACTCTCTGGATGTTTTTATTTACTTTACTTAAAGTTCAACCTGCATTTAAAGAAACACAGTATTTTATAAGTATTTTACAGCATTTCTAGACTTCTATAGCAGATGTATCATCATGCTAGCTATTTCACCAAATCAGTGAAATTAAATTTTTGTCACACATATTTACTGAAAGTCAATGGATTAAAAAGGTAAAGCTACATTTGCAAATTTTAAAATAGCCCATTATGTGGCTTAAACTGACTTTTATCAGGGCATTTTGTACTGTATAGAATTTATATTCCCTTAAAAATTGAATATGGTATCTTGCACATTTTTCATAGTAATTTTTATGAGACTTCTTTTTCAGTTTGCAATAATATTGTCATGTTTAGGGGAAATACTCTGTTTGTTTTCTCTATCACAAATATTCCATTTCCACCCAAGTTCAGCACTGCAATACAATTCTGGCACTAATTACCCTTATTGTCACACTCCACAGGTTTAAGGGCTCAGCCTGCCACAAGAGTTCCCTTAGTTCAGATGCCAGCCACAAGTCTCTGGAGCCACCCACACTTCTGCCTGATCAGTTACAAATTTAGCATTTCCCAGGATCTCCTCAGCTTCAAATTCACTAGGATGCCTCACAGAATTCAAGAAAGTGCTATACTTGTGATTATAGTTCTCTTACAAAGTTTATAACTCCAGAACAACCAAATAAGGATGAGTCACAAAGGGAAAGGTCTGGGAAGCACATCGAGCTTCCAGGCCCCTTCTCAGAGGAGTCTGGCACATCACCTTCCCTGTACATCTTTGCGTTCACCCATCAAGAAGCTCCATGGAGCTTCAGTGTCCAGAGTTTTAGTATGGTTTCATTATGTAAGCATGATTGATTAAATCACTGGCCACAAGATAGAGTTCAACCTCCAGTCTCCCTCCCCTAACTGGAGGCCAGGCTGACCCAAAATTCTGACCCTGTAATCATGTGTTTGGCCTTTCTGGTGATCAGTCCCCAGGCCTTAAGCTACACAGAAGCACATGATGGGTCATTCATTAGTGTAACAAAGACATTCATCACGGAAGAAGTTCCCTGGGTTTTTGAGGCTCTACATGAGGAGCCAGGGACAAAGACCAGATATGTTCTTTATTATACCACAATCATATATACCAAAAATATCATAAAATTTGTTTTTTTAACTTATGAAGTACTTTGGAAAAATGAATAGATCACAGAAGTAATGAATAGGTCAATTCATTACTAATACATCTTATATCTAATATATCTGGTATGTACGTCTAAATATTCTAGGTGCAAATTTATATTCTTAGTATCATCTTTTTTTTAAAGTGCTTAAACAGGGTACCTGAGTGGCTCAGTCAGTTAAGCGTCTGCCTTTGGCTCAGGTCATGATCCCTGCTCAGTGGGGAGCCTGCTTCTCCCTCTATCCTCTGCTACTCCCCTGCTTGTGCTCTCTCTCTCTCTCTCTGTCTCTCTCAAGTACATAAATAAAACGTTAAAAAAATTAAAATAAAGTGCTTCAACATTAAAAAAGGTGTCCCCTATACTCGTCATTCCATTGTTATGTCCAACTTGCCAAGTATTATCATGCCATTTTTATAGGTAAATTAAGATTTAACAATTTGCCAAACTCACAAAACTATGTAGCAAATCTAGAGTAAAACTGACTCCAAATTAAGTGATCTCTAGCTAACAACATAGGTTCCATCTTAGTGCCTGTGATTTTTATCAGATGAAATAGAATGCATCTTTTATTTATTATTTTGTATTTATCCTCCCTCACCACCATCAACAGAGATGAAGTCATCTTTGTCTTTAAATTCCTTCAGAATCCTTTGGTCACAGCCAATTAATGCTGCTGTTCCTTTGACCTTAGGGAAGGATGTTAATTTGGTTAACAACCACATGGTGATTTGTTTATTGTTAAGTCAGAGTTAGCTAAAGAAGCTGACCATAAAGCCGTGGTTATATTCCTTTCTCTTAGGGGAGGCCTCTGCTGAACTTGATTTAATGCAAGTACAGTGCTGCATAATGAATATTGCATTTTCCATTTCTATAGTGAACTAAAATAACCTATTGTGAGTGTTAGAATGTAATAATCCATACATTATTATGTTTTATTGATGGGTTTTTACATTCTAGAATCCATTCAGGCATATCCAACCCCAAATACCTTTAACTGAATTTAATTCAGTGCATGAAAGTTATTATATACATCATCACACTTTTTACCTAACTGCACAACATTTAATTTCATGACCGTAATGGAACTGTAAACATTAGCTCTATTTCCCTATATTGGATTGGAAAAAAATAAAATTCCCTTTTTAGTATGATTGAGGGTGAAGTGTTACACTATGGCACTTAATTGAAACTAGTACTTATTTTAAAATAATTCCTTCTTCCAAATCCTTAAAAAAAATAGAGGTGATGGATCAATTAAAATCAGGAGGTTACAATTCATCAAAGTGCATTTGGGCCGGCAGATACTCTATGAGGGCAAACTCAAAATGTCATTCTTTTATATTTTTAGTTAGTAATCAATTTTTATGTCTAGAATTTAAATAAGCATCTGATTTTTCTTCCAATATATGCAAGGGGTATTTTGACATAGAGAAGCATGGCAAAGTAAGACATATTGTAATAATTAACTGAATTATTCCTGGCATGCCGTGAACAATTACAGGATTAATAACCACCCAACCAAACGGTGTTATGTTGGAATAAATTGACCGACAAGGTTTCTCAGCTAGGAAATGAAGCTCAGATAGATCATCAATAAAAACGACTGTGACAAGCATACTTGTGAGAACTCCAGTGTTTTAAATTTACAAAATATGGCTGTGGTAACTGTGCTTAATGATTAGAAGAAGGTATTTAAAAATTCATTTAGAATATTTTGCCCTTTTTAATTGCCTGCTGAAAGACATAATGTTTGATGGTCACTAATGTACCATACAATCTACATTTAATTAAATACCTGTAGTAAGTTCTGAAAGCCCCTGAGAAACAGTCTTTCCTAAATAAAGAAAAAAAAAGGGGGAGAAAAAAAAGAATTGCAGTTTGGAATATGTGTTGTGCCATATGCATCCATACTGAGAATAATATTGGATAAAAAAACAGAGATAATTTCGAGAATAAATGATGTCATTTGCCATGCTATGTATGTATGCAATATGTAATCGGATCTGAGATTTTATAACACGCCTTATGAATAGTTATTGAAAGGTTCAACTTAAAAGAAATAACTGAAACATCAGGTAGAGCACCAATAATTACAGTTTTGTCATATGCAGTTTTTGCAAATGGTTGTTAACTTTAAATCAGAAGAAAAGAGGAGAAAAATAATGTTAAGGAAGAGGCAAGAGCAGAAAAAGGAAAGCTTGGGACATTGAAAATGTCATGCGTATGAATGTCATAAAATATTTCCAGACTAATTGGGTTCATGAGGATATGATAAATAAATCGTATCCTGCCGTAAACAGGAGGAATTAATTTGTAAACTAATTTGAAATCTCCCTAGATCTTTACTTTCCAGTCATCTTCCAAATAAATGGCCTGGCCAAACCATAACTTACTACACAATAGGAGTAGCATAACAGAACCTATCTTTAAGTGAGTTTCCTCTTTTATAATGTAAAGGCAATTGGTCCCAGAAAGACTACTATGAAAAGTAATTAAGTGGACAAAAACAGTATGACACACTTAAAAATTCAAAAACGTACTCACCCTGGTATGAAGTAGATAGCAACCATAACAACAGTAGCTATTCCAGAAGCCTGTCTCTGTGGCCTCCTCCATGGAGCCTTACTCTAAACACTGTCATTTCCCCACAGTGACAGTTTCTCCTTTCATCTCTCCTTACCCTGTCCACTCTTCCCAGCGGCCCAAGGCTCAGCTTCAAGTACAACCTACATGTACCTGTCTCTCTCTTCTTCTTTTCCCCCACTTGGATGCCCCCAAAATACTTTCAAACTCAATGTGTTCAAAACTAAGATTGGCGTATTTGTCCCTCAAATCCCTTCCTTTTAAAAAAAAAAATACTTGGGGCGCCTGGGTGGCTCAGTTGGTTAAGCGACTGCCTTCGGCTCAGGTCATGATCCTGGAGTCCCGGGATCGGGTCCCGCATCGGGCTCCCTGCTCGGCAGGGAGTCCGCCTCTCCCTCTGACCCTCTCCCCTCTCATGCTGTCTCTCTATCTCATTCTCTCTCTCAAATAAATAAATAAAAAATCTTTAAAAAAATAAAAAAATAAAAAATAAAAAAAAAAAATAAAATAAAAAAAAAAATACTTTATTTATTTGAGAGATAGATAGATGGAGGAGGAGGGGAGGAGCGAGGGAGAAAGATAAGCAGACTCTATGCTGAGCGCAGAGCCCAGTGAGGGGCTCAATCCCACGACCCTAAGATCATGACCTGAGCCAAAATCAAGAGTCGGATGCTTAATCAACTGAGCCACGCAGGTGCCCCTCAAAGTCCTTCTTTTATGTTCCCTACCAGTTCAAACTAAGAGTGGTATGTCTCTTCATCTTTCTTTCTTATATCCTATTAGCTCCTGAATCCTCTCATTGCTCCTATCTTCTGCCATGATATTATCCACTTTTCACCACCTGATTTTCCACCACATCTTCATAAAGGGCCTCCATGTCTCCACCCTCACCTCATTCCAACCCATGCTCACACTACTGTCAACCTAAGTCTTTTGCTTAAAATGTCAATAATCTAAATGTTCTCAGTGTAAAATGCAAATTCCTCAACATGAAAGACAAATTCCTCATGAACTGGGTCTTGCATACCTCTTCATCATGTCTCCCCACTTTCTTTCTTGCCCATAGGTTCAGGTCATACTAATCTATTAGACATTTCCTGAATGTGTCGAGCTCACCTAGAGGTCACTGCCTTTGTACAATACTGCTTTCTCTGCCCCAAAATCCCTTTTCTTCATCTCCTCCCTGCCCAGAGTTCTGTGTCTAACTGTTAATGATACTAAAATCTAAGTTCAGATTAGAAAGGGTGGTATGACCCCACTTCTACCACAATCTGAGCTAAATGCCTCTCTCCTAATGACATGGGGTTACAGCTACCAGAGTAATTTTCAAAATATTATCACAATTACTAACGCTGTGGCCCCTCCAACCAGACAGTGAATTCTCAAGCATGCAGGGTCCCCAGGAACTGGATTCTAAAATACAGATGTGCCTGAAGGAAGTTTACCCGAAACTGTTTTGTGTTCTCGGGATCAAAATTTGTGGGGAGCGAAGGAAGCAGGTTTGAACAGAGGGAGACATTGAACTGTGAATTAATGCAATGACAAAGAAAGCCTCAGCCAATCTTATGGGGGAGCTCTAATGTTAAAACAGCCCTTCAGAATTGTCCTAAATTAAGGCAAAAGAAATAATCCCCCTATTGACCAGTCATTAAATATGGTTCCCCTCTGGGATGGGAGCATAACCTTGGATGAGGTGGATTTCTTCAGTTATGGGCAAGGCCCAAATAGGGACTAGCTAAGAGCTGTCAGTCACCAACATCCAAGCAGCTGGGATGACAGCATATGGGCACAGCACCATGGAATCCACTAGAGCTCCCTAAAGACAAAAAGGTTTTCTCATTCATTTTTATGTGCCCTGGGCTAGCAGAGACCCTGAATTATAGGAGGCATTCAAAAATAAATGTTTATTGAATGAATGCATAGTATGATTTTTAGTCAAATTCATCTTTCTGAAAGCAATCTGTGCTGCAGATACCTTATGTTCAATCTGAAAATAAGGACCAAAGAAAATACAAAGTGCAGAATAAATAGCTTTTAATCTAACTGCAGTCCCTTGGCTTCTTAGAAGACTCATAGTGATCCTCTGTCTTTAATCTCCCCAACAAAATGAAAAGTTAAAAAAAGCAGTCTGGACTAAAATACAGAAGAAAAGTCTTTGTATTAAAAGGACATTCATATGGTTTTTCATTTGAAGAAAATGTAAGGCTGCAGCATTCCTAGGATTAGCTGAATCCCAACATTCTGCTCTTATTTATGTTTGGTAAAGCAAGGCAATCAGGTGGCCAGTGCACACTCGATGGTTGCCTTCGAAGCTTGCATGCAGGCAGAACAGATAGGCCAAACGTGAAATGCCTTTGCTAAACAGTATGCATGTTTCATGCTGAAATTTTACCTAAGAAATACTGAAAAACAGGTAAAATGACACAAAATGACACAGACTTCATTCAAGCTTACTAATAAGCAGCAGAGACACTGGAGGCGAGGAGGGGGCTGGTAGTGGCCGCGGTGAAGAGAATATGATCAGTAGCCATTCAGTAAGTTGGGATCAAGCTGGGAACTGAGACACCGCCAAAGAAGTTAAAAAATTACCAAAGATGATAACAGGTGGTGGGGGAGAGAGGAAATAATAAGTGGGGTACAGAAGGCACTGAGTCTGAGGATGTGTGTCCTTTAGGGAGTGAATAGAGATGAGGGTGCAGTGATTTAAAAGTCCACAGGGAAGACTTG
Organism: Zalophus californianus; assembly: GCF_009762305.2. Lineage (NCBI taxonomy): Eukaryota > Metazoa > Chordata > Mammalia > Carnivora > Otariidae > Zalophus > Zalophus californianus. The sequence continues at coordinate 50,714,672 of NC_045597.1, forward strand.
TAAGTCAGCTCTTGAGAAGTGGGAGAGAGAAAAGGGGACAACGTTCCTCCTCCCCCACCTACACTAGCCAAATGAGAGAGTTAGGAAACCATGTGCCTAACCTCGTAGAAGGCATTAAACAGGAAGGGTACTTGGAAAAGTCAGGGAAGATCCAAAAACCTAAAAGTCTCCATGCTTTGTTTTATGTAAGAATCATACAGGAGTACAGTTGATTTTGCTATAACAGTTGTTTCAGAGTGAATCTGTTCCAACGTTACTGGTCTACTATGAGGTAACCTGTTGAGCATAATGCAGATTTTGCTTTTGTTCAGGTGACACTTCATCTGGAGAAACACGGGTGAATTCGGCAAACTGCACCTGCTGCACTGAGCCTCGTGGGAATACACAGGATGCCTACAAGAACATACTGGAAACTTCTACCAGCTACCTCACTTCGCCCCAGGTGGTACGAACCAAACTTGTGCACATCAGGTATTACAACTTTCTATTTTCCATATCAGATGACCATTACTTACTGATAGCACAACCTGCAACCTTCCCTATGCCCACTTCTGAAAGCAAACCTCAGGTCTCTTTCAGGCTAAAGGGTCATTTCTATTGTAGTTTTTATGTATTTCTTAGCCATTTAAAAGATGTCAAAATGTACTGCTGCGTTCACTGGCTTCCTAACTTCTTTCAGCATGTTTGAGTGTTGTGTTCCTTATAGCTCTGTTCTCATAACCCCTGTGGTCTTTATTGTGTGGTTTTGTACAGTGCAGTGATTTCCAGGAACATCTGTGTTGCATCATAGCAGAACTGACTATTTGTTTAAACATGCTGATTCTCAGCATTTCTTCCAAGATTTTAATTCAATCGGTTGAGCTGAGACTAGTGTCATAGAAAGTTTCCCTCTCTCTCTCTCTCTCTATCAGTTTCCAAATGTTCTTCCAATTTTGGATGAGTATTCAATTATTCAAACTTAGGGGAAATTAAGACAGATACTTAGCCAATGGATGTTCTTACTTGAGATTGGAATTTGCAATTACCCAAGAATTGATAGAGAAAAACACAAGAATGCCCGAGAAGTTATTCTCACAGACAGTAGAAGCTACGGCATCAAGAATAGAGTGGAGGCAGTGACAGAGGTCCAGTAGTCGTGGAGCCAGATGTGGAACCCAACCATACCCATCATCACAGCATGGCTGGGCTGCCCTGACATCATTAGCTTTGCCTAACTCCAGGCCTTGGTTTCTGGTCTCTGTGTCAACTTTGTGAGCTACCCAGTAGCCCACTGGGGGGCTTTTCTTTTAACTTTTCTTTAAACTTTTCTACTAAGAAAAGCTATGCCTGCAAAAAATGAACCCTGACACTGATTCATCCTCAGATCTAACCTAACAAACACCCTGATGATTCTGAAAAAGGTGCTCTGTGCAGTTTGGTTTGATAATTATCATTGAGTGGATCATAGAATTATTACTATTTTTTTCTTTCCAAATTTTTATTTAAATTCCAGTTAGTTATCATACCGTGCAATACTGGTTTCAGGAGTAGAATTCAGTGACTCATCACTTACATATAGCCCCCAGTGTTCATCACAACAAGTGCCCTCCTCAATACCCATCACCAAACTAGCCCATCCCCCACCCATCTCCCACCATCACCTCTCAGTTTGACAGAACTATTATTTTGTAGTAGTTTAACATTGTACTATTTAAATTGACCAGCCATTTAATATTTTTCCTTTTTCTGAGATCTGTGTTACCAATCATTAGAACTTTGTAAAGAAATGTTATCTCTGCCACATGCAGGCAGAGGTAATTTTTCTTGAGACACTCATGCATTTTGGAGGTGGGAGGGGGGAAGCAGACAATACTTTCTTCCCCTATGTTCCTCAACTCTGATCATTTTCTCTAGGCCAGAATACTGAAGTCACCAGTCTTCTAAACCAATACACTTTGTACTAAAAGGCGCCCTGCTACCTACAAAAACTACAAAAAAGAATAAAGTCTTCTGGCAAGCTTCTTTTAGTCATCAATATTAGTCATATCCCCTGGAGAACATAAATTTTTTGTAGTGGGGGTGGAAGTAGAATTTTATTTAAGAGCAGATCACAAGTTTCATACATTTTCCCCTGTAATCCCTTTCTACTCCCTCAAAATATTTCCACTTTTTAAAATCCAGCTGCTTTGGTAGGTAGAAACCCACATACAGTGAAACTGGTTATGTTTTATGAGTCATTTCAGTTCAAGATCCTGATTTCATTACCTGTAAAAAATATATATATAGTGCTTATCTTGTGTATCTCTACCATAGATTCAGCAATCAGCCCAGTTAAATCCTGGACAACTGTTATACCTCATACATGCAAGAAATATGTTATGGCAAAACTATATATTATTTTCTTAGTCACATAGGGTTTCACAGTAATTGACAAGCTGTGTGAGTTCCCTTCAGTTTCCTCACCTGTAAATGAAGGGGTTGCAATCAAAACTCCCCTGGTCCATTCTAGTTCTAACATTCTAATGTTTATATAAACACTAACAGAAGTCTACTGTATGTATCTTTATTTCTTATTCAAAATGATTAATAAATCTATTAATTGTTTATATAGTAAGCAATCATCTCCTAATTACTTTTTTAAAATACAAATCTCTGCTTTCCATTTCCAAGTTGACTTAAATTGGAGTTCAGAGATTTTTATTGTAATCCTGTGCATTATAATCATTAATTTTACCTACACTAAATATTCAAAGGTAATCTCTTCTGAAGAGCAAGTTACAAAGCATATTTAGAACAATGGTGAGAAATCAAATCACTAAACCATTACAGTGAGACCTCAATTATCTGGCGATGGTAGTAAAATGGGTCATTTTGTATAACTGAATTTTTAAGTTAATAGGATCAGCAGCTACATGGTAAACCCTTAGCAGCAATGTTCCTATATTCAATTAATAGTTACCTTTAGGAAGAACATATTAATTCACTCCTTTATGAAAAATTAGGCAAAACTTGGAAATAAGTTAAAAATGTGGGGAACATCTTTTCCTTTTTTAAGAGAAATTATGTATTTACATTTTAATAGACTTTATTTTTAGAGCAGGTTTAGGTTCACAGCACAATTGAGAGGAAGACACAGAGATCTCCCATATACCTCCTCACCCCACATATGTGTAGCCTCTCCCATTATCAACCTCCTTCACCGAAGTAGCACAATTGTTACAATTGAAGAACCTACAATGGCACATCATAATCACCCAAAGCCCATAGTTTATGTTAGGACTCACTCTTGGTGTTGTACAGTCTATGAGTTTGGACAAATGTGTAATGACATGTATCCACCATTATCATACAGAATACTTTCACTGCCCTAGAAATCCTCTGTGCGTCACCTATTCATCCCTCTCTGCCCCCTAGCCTAGGCGACCACCAAAATGCTTACTCTAGCCATAGTTTTGCCTTTTCCAGAAGGTTATATAGTTGGGATCATACAGTATGTAGTCTTTTCAGACTAAGAGAAAGCCTGCACCCACTACGTGGGCCTCCTCACTCCAATTCCGGCCCCTTCTTCACTGTACAAGTGTTTGGTAATGCTGCCTATCTGCCATAGTCCATGGGTAGTAGTCCCAGGCTTAGGGAAAACACATTTTTTCAATATCATTCAGGGGTGAAAGCCACTTAAGCATTATCTAGAGGAATATACTGACATCAAATCACCATTTCATATTGATTAAAGCCTTCAGAATAAGTGAAGTCATATGCTAAATTGTAGACTTTAGTCCAGAAAAGAAGCAAATAATTTTTTGCCTTGTGGGATGGAGAACACCAAAGATTATGGTTTATTACACTATAAGGTATTCACCTGGTTTGTATCTATGCCAGAAATATTCCTGACTTTCCTGATTAAATTGCACCCATGCACACACTCACCCCCTGCTTTTCAAATGCATTTTGAACTGGTTTTAGTATCTTACTGATTCTCTAATTAATGAACTGAATAAAATTTCTGGCACATGTTTATTTTATACTTATAAGACAGTCATCACTTTGCCTTTTTGAAAAGTAGACTGTCAATTCATTCACTGTAAATGTCTTTAATATATAACTCAGTCATTGTGCTATGAGGCACATGGAACCAACAAATAAAGGTCAATCCCAGCCCTAGAAAACCTCTTAATCTAGTTAAACAGCTAACTAGAGAGCAAAGAGATAAATGTCTGGCAGAGGGTTAATCAAAATGCCAACAAACTCTGATGGAATCTTATACTGACTGGATTAAAAAAACAAAAAGATTAAAAAAAGAATCGATTTTAAAACAGTGTAGTGTTAATTTCTAAGCTCAGCACATAATGTAAAAGTTATTCATAAACAAAATTACCCTTGAGGAAATTCTTTTTTTTTTCTTTTTACCCTTGAGGAAATTCTTAAGTTCTTAATTAACTCATAAAGTATAGCATACATTTTGTGTATATAATCCTGCATGGTACTGGGGGCGTATAAATGTGTCTAATGTAAATAGTAAGGTAGGGTAAGTAATCTCAGAGAAAAACTATATTCAGAAATCTAGTCACTTAAATGTTTTGTTGCTAGGAAAATTTGAGTAAAGTTAAGGCTTTTCTGTTCTTTGTTGTCATTTATTTCCCTACAGTCTATATTTTTAACTCTTTTCCACAGACCAGTTCTTTTAACTGTACATTAGGCATTATTTCCCTATGAATAATTCTGCAAATAAAAGTCATCACAAACAATTTCATGGCCAGCTGAACAACATATTTCACTTCCTCATTAATTGTCAGGAATATATTAAAATTGCTCACGTATTTTTCCATTGGTTTTGACCAACAGACATTTACTACTTCAGACTTAATTGCATCCATTGTCTGGATCATCCACCCACCAAACAGGGGAAGACTCACAGACTCAACAGGTTTCTTACACTATTGTTTGTAATTTATTTTGTGCCTGTGTACTGAACTGTGTGAGGGGGTTTGTTTAGCTTTTCTCCAAGCCTGTTTATTTGAATTTAAGTAAACTAAATATTTATGTACCATGGTACTCCACTGTTACAGAGAAGCTACCCAAAAATAAATAATCCAATTAAAAAATGGGGAGAAGACATGAAAAGATATTTTTCCAAAGAAGACATACAGATGGCCAACAGACACATGAAAAGATGCTCAATATCACTGATCATCAGGGATGTACAAATCAAAACTACAATGAGATATCACCTCACACCTGTCAGAATGGCTAAAATCAACAACACAAGAAACAACAGGTATTGACGAGGATGTGGAGAAAGGAGAACTCTTTTACACTGTTGGTGGGAAGGCAAACTGGTGCAGCCACTCTGGAAAACAGTATGGAGGTTCCTCAAAAAGTTAAAAATAGAACTACCCTACAATCCAGCAGTTGCACTACTAGGTATTTACCCAAAGAATACAGAAATACTAATTTAAAGGGATACATGCACCCCAATGTTTATAGCAGCATTATCTACAATAGCCAAATTATGGAAACAGCCCAAGTGTCCATGGACCAATGAACGAATGACTAAGAGGTGGTATATATATATACATATATACCATATGACTTCACTCATATGTGGAATTTAAGAAACAATACAAACCAGCAAAGCAGGGGGAAAAAGAGAAACAAACCAAAAGACAGACTCTTGGGGCACCTGGGTGACTCCGTGAGTTAAGTGTCTGACTCCTGATTTTAGCTTAGGTCATGATCTCAGGGTCGTGAGATCGAGATCCATGCTGGGCATGGAGCCTGCTTAAGATTCTGTCTTCCTTTCCCTCAGCCCCTCTCCACTAGTCATTCTCTCTCTCTCTCTCTCTCTCTCTCTCTCTCTCTCTAAATAAACAAAAAATAATAAAAAATACAAAAAGAAACAGACTTTTAACTACAGAGAACAAATTGATGGTTATCGGAGGGGAGATGGGTGGGAGGATGGGTTAAATAGGTGATGGGGATTAAGGAGTGCACTTGTCGTGATGAGCACCAGGTGGTGTATGGAAGTGTTGAATCACTATATTGTTCACCTGAAACTAATATTACACTATATGTTAACTAACTGGAATTTAAATTTAAAAAAGAAAAAGGAGAAAAAAGAACATTTAAGATCTACTCTCTTAGCAACTTTCAAGTATATAATACAGTATTGTTAACCATAGTCACCATGCTGTACATTAGATTCCCAGAACTTATTCATTGACTTATTCAACCTATACCGAAAGTTTGTACTCTTGGACCACATCTTCCTATTTCCTCCACCCCTGAGCCCTGGCAACCATAATTCTACTCTCTGTTCCTATGAGTTCTGGTTTTTTAGATTCAACATATAAGTAATAACACTCATTGTCTGTCTTTGACTTATTTCATTTAACACAATGCCCTCAGAGTTCATCCATGTTGTCATAAAATGGTAGGATTTCCTTCTTTCTAATGGCTGAATAGTATTCCATTGTGTGTATGTATTTTCTTTATCCATCCATCCATAGATGGACACTTAGATTGCTTCCATATCTTGGCTATTGTGAGTAATTCTGCAATGAACATGGGTGTGCAGTTATCTGTTGGAGTTCCTGATTTCATTTTCTTTGGAGACGTATCCAGAAGTAAGATTGCCAGATCATATGAGAGTTCTATTTTTAAACTTTAGAGGAACCTCCACATCGTTTTCTATAGTGGCTGTACCAATATACATTCCCATTAACAGTGCACAAGAATTCCTTTCTCTCTACATCTTTGCCAATACTTGTCATCACTTGTCTTTTTGATGACAGCCATTCCAAAAGCTGTGAAGTGGTTTCTTATTGTGAATTTGATTTGCATTTCCCTCATGATTAGTGATGCTAATCATGAGGTTATTTGGATATCTTCTTCTGAAAAATGTCTATTCAGTTTGAGTTGTTTGAGGGTTTTTTTTTTTTTTGGTCTTTGTTTTGCTATTGAGTTATATGAATTTCTTATATATTTTGGATAGTCATCTCTTATAATATATATGAGTTGATTGCCTTTCCATTTTGTTATTTCTTTTACGTACAAAAGCTTTTTAGCTTAATGTAGTCCCAACTATTGATTTTTGCTTTTGTTACTTGTGGTTTTGTTATAAATTGTATATATGGTTTAACAATTTCAGTCTATTAATAAAAATCAATAAAGGAAGGAGAAGTAACACTATTAATCATCAGAAGTTTAAAAATTATAATAAATCTAGAAAATTATTATAAAGACATTCACTAGATACACAATTTAGAATTACTTGCTCAAAAATGGAATGTATCAAAAATAGTCCATTATTAAAAAATTTGAAAGTCATAATAAATTGACAAATGCCTCTAATCTGGATTTTAATTAGTGGGGGTAAAACTTATCCAAACCCAATATATTATGGGTGAAACAGTTCCTATAGTTTAAAACAACTCTGAAGTGATTATTTAGAAATAAACAGCACACTAATAAAAGATTACAAATATATGACAGAGGTAAATGTTAAGAACTTAAACAATTTAAAAGAAAATCAGTGTGGCCATGGGTTAGGAAAAGGTTTCTTTGTAGCATAATCTACTAAAAGAGAAAAAAAAAGGAAAAAAGAAAAGAAAAGAATGGGCAAATTGGACTTTATCAAAATTAAAACATTTTGTTTTTTGAAAGATACTACTAAGAAAATGGAAGACAAAACACAGACTTGAAGAAGTAATTTGCAAACATACATATAGTAAAGGAATTGTGTCTCGAATATATAAAGAATTCTTATAACTCATTAATAAGACTAACAACCAATAAAAACAGGGCAAAAGATTTGAATAAACACTTCACCAAAGTGGCAATGAGTCCATGATAATGCTTAAGATCATTAGTCCTTACTTAAAATAAATATATTGTACATTTAAAATGGGAAAATGTAATGATATATATATAATTGTAACTCAATAAAGCTGTTTAAGAAAATACACCAGATTATCTTTTTCAAGCACTCTCTTCTTCTATTGGAATATTCTCTACTGGCCTATTTTTTATTTCACTAATCTTCTCTTTTGCTATATCTAATCCACTATTTAACCTATCTTCTGATTTCTTAGTTTCAGTTATTATATTTTTCAGGTCTAGAATTTCCATTAGATTTGTTTTCACAAATGCCAGTTCTATTGAAACACCCCATCTTTTCATCAATTTTTGAAACATAGTAATCATACTTCTTTTGCTGTCCTTTTCAGATAATTCCAAAAAAATTGATTATCAAGTATGTTTGTCAGATCTAAGTATTTTCTTGTTTTGTTTTTTTTTTCTTGATTTGGTACTGTCTACAGTCATGTCTGTTAATTTTTATCAAATGCCAGATAATATGTATGAACAATTGTAGAGGTTCAGTGTGATGTTATCTTGTTCCAGATGGGATTTAATTTTTTCTAGGAAACAACTGGTAGGCAGAAAAATCACTTTTATCCAACCATGAATTGGAACTAATTTAAAGCTGATTTCCAGTTTTATAGAGATGGCCTACTTTTTGCTTGATCATATTTCTAGGATCGTATTTCTAGTGTAGCCCTTCAGATTCCCCCAGGAATTTCACTAAAGGTCTGGGGTATACACCAGGGTTCTTCTTTATGGGCGGACTCTGAATTCCATTTTTTGGTTCTTTGTCTCCCAGCACTAGGAGATTGTCAAAATCTTCACTTATCTTCTTAACGTCTTAGCCCATGGTTTCTTTGTCCTTATTTCCTACAATCCAGCAGAATTTATGAAACTACAAATACTTTAAGAAAAGATTGCCAGAAGCTAACTTTTTTATCACTTCCTATGCTCCAGAATCTTAGTCACTGAAGTCCTGGCTGCTTTAGTCCCCTACATTTTTTGTCTCTTTGATCCCCGGAGATTGTCAATAGGATTGTTGATGCCATGACTGCCTGGCATGTTAGCTGGTGCTCTTTATGAACAGACAAGAGACTAAGTGGCAGAGTGTCTAGCTCTTCTCAAGATATTTCTGCATTTCCTTATGACTTGGCTGCCAGAGGTATTCTCTGCCTGCTTTTGGATTTGACCTTTTGTATTTTCTCCAGGTTTCAAAATTCTTAGCTGGAGAGATGGTCTGATACAAACTATTCTTTCATAACCAGAAGCAAACATGACAATACCACTTTATAATTTATTGGTAATTGTAGTGGGTTGAATAGTGGTCCCCAAAAAGATATGTCTACCTAGAACCTCAGAATGTGTCCTTGTTTGGAATTAAGGTCTTAGCAGATGTACTTAGGACAAAGATCTTGAAGTGCGATCATCCTGGGCCATAAATCCAGTGACTAGTGTCCTTGGAAGAGAGAGTAAAGAAAACACACAGAAACACTAGGAGAATGCCCTATGCAAATGGAGGCAGAGTGGTGTTAATGCAGCTCTGAGCAAGGGAAGCCCTGGAGCCAGAAGGAGCTGGGAGAGAAATGGAAGGCTTCTCTACAGTCTTTGGAAGGAGCACCTCACCCATCAACACTTTGATTTCAGATGGCCTCTGTCGCTGTAAGAAAATACATTTCTGTTGTTTTTAGCTACTTTGTTTCCCATGATTTGTCAATGGCAGCCCTACGAAACTAATATGGTGACAAATCCTGCTTTTTAATTTATAATTAATTAAATGTAAACAGTGTACCCCCAAATGAAAAAGCACTTAAAATCATCCTTAGATTTATTAGCTTATATATTATTAACAAGAGCATATTATGTCAAAAATATGGTAAATGCAGATTTAACTAGGTTTTCTTATTTTACAAATGAGGAATTCATGGTCCTTAAGAAATGAAGGGATTTTCATATCTTAACCTGTCACCTCCCATGCAATATTTTGATACCAGACCCTGCCTGGTCTATTTCGTGAATATTGATATACCAATGCAATCACTCTGTATTTGAAGCCCTCATCTTCTCTCTAAAAGCCTGACCCAGGCCGGTTTTCAGTGCAAATTCCCATCTTGGATTCACTGTGAGGATAAAGGATTGGGGCACAGGTCATCTGGGCCATAGCATTCTATACTTTATTCGAAAAGTGAAGATTCCCTTTCAATAACTCTTTGGTATTATAGGAGGTTAAGCCACCAACATTTCATTTCTTCTAGGCCTCTTTGTCTTGTTAGTATATCTGCAATCATCAGTCTAGTCAATTACATTTCTAATCAGTTATTTAGATATATCCAGCTTCTAGCAGGCCCCCAAATATCCAGCCCATTTATGACTCTGGTTCTCTCCTTTGTACCACCCAAACTCTCCCACTCTTCTGGTCTCTGTGCAGTCTTTAAGGCTGTTGACTCACCTCCCCACCAGCCTTCTCTGACCCTCTCTGATATCCCCCCTCCCAAAACTTGAGTTGGAGGTCCTCTTGTACGCTACAGCTATCGTTTTGCATACTGAACTAAATGGAACAGAAAAGAAGGAGCAAAGATGCCACAGTCTGAGGGGTGGTTTGCAGGACTGCCCCAGCTGGTTGTGAAAGTAGCTAACCACACAACGCCAGGCACCTCATTCACACGTAGTAGTTAAATGAGGGGAATGCCACAGGTTCATTCAGGGAAGCCTTGGCAGTTTTTCTCTCTCACGCATGCCAGCTACATTGAGAAGGTCATCCTTTCTGCTTTCTCGAATCTACAGTCTATCTTCAGGTTGTCTAAAGGATTCTTTGTAATAGCAATCTTCTATCAAGAAATGACACAGTGCTAGGCCTTTTACATATATTGTTTCATGCATTCTTTAGTATAATTTAGTTATTCATCCTATGAATAAGGAAATAGAATTTTAGAATGTTTAAGTAGATCCAAAATTTATAGCCATGAATCTCTGACATAAAATCCATCGATTTTTCTGCTATATCATGATGTTATTGCCCATAATTTTCATAGAACATGTTTGACCAGTTTTGTTTTTCTGAAGCTAAACCTCCTAGTTTATAGTCTATGGTATAAAAATGTGACATGAATGTATTATTCAGGAATACACACTTTCCATAGTAAATATTATCCATAGTGCAATTCACACGGCTAATGATCTCTTATTAGTGGGCACTTGGATAAATATCAGTGTAATGGAAAGAGAAACGACTGTCTATTTTTTTTTCAAGTTCTTTCTAAAACATTCAGATCCAGACCTCAATTTGGAGTACAAACACTTTTCTTTGTTTTTCTCTGGATTAAGTTTAAATGCAAGAAAGGATAGCTTTTTCTTTGCCTTTTACCTTCTTTTGCACTGGATACATACCATTTAGAATGCATTTTCATCATATGTTCTGTCAATACCCATACTTTTGAAGCAGTATTTTTATTTTTTTCCTCTAGTCTTGCAATATGATTTCCAGATTCTTTGTCTGCTGTTGATTATTTTCCAATACACTGATCAGTTGTCAAGTATTTGCTCCCTGACTTCTGTTTGGTTTGTGGATAAAGGAGATGTGTGTTGGCAACTCTTTGGAACATCCTTGGTTCTCTGTTGCAAAGCAAATTTTTAGTCCTTGGATATTTCTTTACAGTTAGTGAAGTATAACTTTCTGACTTGAGGGAAAAAGGCTTAAAAAGGCTTATCCAAAAGACACACAAGATTTCTCAAACATCAAAGAACTCTTAAAAGCAATGTGTTGATGAATAAAATGCAATGAATCATAAAGTTTGCTTGGATCTTATTTGAAATGCATGTAGATTTAAAAAGGGCAAAGTGACTGAAAGAATCTGTTTTTGATAGCTTCACATGAAAATATATCACAAATATGTAGCACATTTAAATCATTCAAGTTCTCAAATAAATTCTTATTATCAAATTACCAATATTCATTTGTTGCTTCAGGTATTTTGAAACTTACTCTTGAGCTAGAAAAACTTAGCTATTGAGTTAATAAGCACAACCCTTGAACTCATGGGCTTTTAAAATTATTTAGCAGAAATTATTAAAGAAATTGATTTGAGGAAATCAAACCAGTCATTTAACACCACCACTGTATAATTCCTAAAGAACTTACCAGTCTTCCTTTGTGTAGCACCTGCTCTAGATAATTTTGCATTTTAAGAACTTCTTGCACAGTAATTGTTTTATTGTTCATTTGAGCTAGGTTATCTCTACTGCATTTGTTGAGAGATACCTTTCTTTCAAGCCCTTTCCTGGAATAGCCAAGCCTAGTTTCTAGCTCTGTTGTCCATATCCAATGGATGAAGGAGAGAGTGGGTGGGGGAGGGGCAGAGGGAGCAGGAGAGAGAGAAACCTAAGCGGACTCCGTGCGGAGCATGGAGCCCAGCGCAGGGCTTGATCTCATAACCCTTAGATCATGACCTGAGCAGAGATCAAGAGTCGGACGCTTAACCAACTAAGCCACCCTGGTGCTCCAATATCCATGTATTTTTATACTGATAACAATGGCTTCAGATTTTCAGTGATGCAGAAATTGTCCATTTTCTTGGCTCTTCTTCCCAAGCAGAATAGGAGTGCTGTTGAAAGCTCTTTGGCAAGGCTGAGAAGTAGACATGCTTGTACTCTTTGAACTTACATTTTCTGTGTTCCATGATCCTATGCTTTTACACTGATAATATAAATGGAGTCAATAAATGCTTCTGTATAGTCTTGCTATACAATAATGGTTTTCTCCATTCTAAAAAAATTTATTTTTCTTGGTGTTGGGCATTTCCATCCTTTTTATTCCTTATCAATGTCTCACCATTTAAAAGGTATTATATGGATTGTACAGATATAGATTTTTCTCTTAGAATAGTGTTCCTTAATGTCTTTATTTTTTTTAAATTAGGAAGTGGATTTGAGTACTGCCTGTGCAATTTCTTTCTTGTATGCTCCAACTCTTCAATTCCATCTGGTTCTACAAATGAAAGACTTTCTGCTGGTTTCTTCTTTTATCTCCCCAAACCAAAGAATTTCAAAGGGTTTCAATTGTTTCATATTCTATTATTTCTTTTCAAGTCTTACATTTTCTACTGTTTACCTTATGTTGTATGCCTATTTTCTAAAATCATCTATTACAAATAACAAAGCTATTTCCTTTAGTTAAGTTTAATCTTAAACAAAGTAAAATCAATATGCTAAAAAACAATATGCTTTTAGCACAACTTAAAAGTTTTCTGAATAAAATTTCTAGAAATTTGATTTAAGAAAAAAGGGTTTAAAAGTTGAACATAAGTGTTTTGACACATAATTTTAACGTAAAACATATGTGATAAATTCTTCAGAAACTGAGTATTGCTACTATTTGAATACTGGCTCAAATTCAAATTATTCTTAATATTAGCTAGAGCTTGAACTAACATTTTTATAAATATGCTTATTGTGGTAATTTTGAGATTATCTATAAATGTCCTCTTTGTATTCAATTTTGTCAAGCACAAGCAAAGATTCTGCTAATTAACTGGGCTTATAAAGTATAACTCACACCCTTTTATTTCTGATAATTGCGGATCATTAGAGGTGCTTAAATTAGTTACAAAATTAGTAATTTTCTATTTATATTTCCCACACTTGACATTAAATGAATACACTTGAATTTAGTTGAATTTCAGGTTTCAGCAAGGATAATTTTTGGTCCAGATAAAAGAAACGATAAGGGAAAAAAGGATATAGACTTTTAGAAAAGTAAGCATCATGAAATAATATTTAAATTATATAAAAGCTAGCACTATGATGAGAACTACATGATCATGAAGTTAAAAGGGAAATTAATAATCATCAAATTCAATTGCTTCATTTAATAAGTGATGAAGAGTATGCCCTGTGAAGTTTTAACAACTGTCCATGATCACATGCTTAGCTACTGGTTAAACAAGGCCAAAACACAGGTCACCACGCTCTGAACGCTATTGTTGTGGTTTTGCTATTTCCACTATGTGTTCTAGAAATTATAGCTGGATGATGAAAAATCTACTAAAGAGTGCCCTTCTACCTTATATTATACCTTATAATATACCTATATTATAATTGCATTATAATTTCTTTTGTTAATGCCCTTCAGCTAAGTTTCAAAGTAACAATGCTTGGAAAGCTTTCCAAGCATTAGGAAGCCTTGAATACATATCATATTATCTTGCTATGATGGTGATTTGGGGTGTATATATTTTAGTCTACTCATCAGTACATCATAAAACTCCAATATGTTCAGAAGTTAACTTCTCAATGAGACTGGACTACATTTGGCACTGGGACTAGCTTTAAATTGGGTTTCTACATGGAGTCAAATAGAGTCAGCCAGTTTCATGATTCTAGTGTGAAGAAGGGCTCCTAGATCACCCAAGTAGGTTAGCGTACTAGGCCCATCATCTATGTAAGTTGTTTGACACCACTGAGCTCTAACTGTTGGATAGATATTTAACAGCAAAAATAAACAATGCCTCAAAACCATCAGTCTGAAATAGGCGATTTCATGGTCTCTTTTGGTTCTAGGATTCTTGGATCATCTTCCTCATGATAGCATCATACAGGCAGGCTACCAAATGTAGAGTATATATCAGGAGCATAATAAATGCATCAGGTACATCCCAAAGAATCTTACATTGTTTTCTTACCAGCAAAAAATCGAAACTTTAACTCCCTGTCAACCTTCAGATTAAAGGTGGAGTTGGAGGTTTTCATTGAAGCAACACATAGATACAGAAATTGCACATTATTAATACCTTTCTCAGGTAGATGTACTGCAAATATCTCTTCCTGCTCATTTTCCCAAACTGTGCAAAATTGTGTAACCAGTGCCCAGATCAAGTACAACTAACCGGAAGTTCATCTTGTGCCCCTTCTGGTCACTAGCACCTCCACTCTGGAATCAGAAGTATTATGCAGAATCCTAACACCATAGATTAGTTTTACATCTTTTGTTCTTGATTCTTTTATTTCTGGATTCTTTTGTTTAACATTATCTTTGTGAGATTCATCCATGTTTTTGCATGTTAAATGTAGCTCATTCATTCTTATTGCCCTGTAGTATTCCACTGTGTGAGTATGTCACAATTTATTTAGCCTTGCTATTACTAATGGACTTCTGGTAATTTTCAATTTTAGGCTATTACCGACAGTGTCATTATGAACATTCTATTATATGTCTTTTGGCAAACATATGTGTGCATTTTAATCAGGTATACCCTTTGGCGTTAAAATGCTGGATCAGGAGAATATGTAAGTTCAGCCTTAGTGCACACTGACAAATAATATTCCAAAGTGATTTTACCTATTTACACCTCCACATTCTGGTCAATACTGGTTGTTTTATCCTTTTCTTTTTTTCCATTCTGATAAGGATGTATTTTTGCATCAGATTGTGGATTTAAACTGTGTTTCCCTGACTAACAAAACTAAGCACCTTTTCAGGGTTACTTGATTACTTTCTTTCGTAAAAAATATCTTCAGTTCTTTTGCCTACATTTGCATTGGTCATCTGTATTTTTCTTATGGATCTGAAGGTATCTTTTATATATTTCAGATAAGAGGACTTTTTTAGGTAGATGTCATTGCAAACATCCCTTCCCACTCATACATTATTTTCTCACTCTCTTAATGGTGTCCTTTAATGAACAGAAAGTTCTGGTTTTTAATATTCTAGTTTATTGATTTATCTCTTTTACGGTTAGTTATTTTTGTGCTATGTTTAAGAATTTATTTCTTTTATGGTTAGTTATCTTTTGTGTCATGTTTAAGAAATCTTATCTACTCCAAGACAATGAAGATATTCTTACTAAATTTAATACTAAAATATTTGTTTTGCCTTTTGTATTTAGATCTGCAGTCCATTTAGAATGTGTGCATATCTGTGTGTGTCTGTGTGTGTCTGAGTGTGTTTTATGGGATAGGAGCCAAGGTACATTTTTTTCTATATGAACATTCAGTGAACTCAGCACCTTTTACCAAAAAGGCCATACCATTTTCTTTACATTTACATGAAGTATTTTAAGTAGATTCACTTAGGTTTGGACAGTCCAAAGCAGATTTTTACCAAAGAACTTTCAAGGAAGGTGATTCAATAATTGATTAAATGTTACAGTGATAATTTCCTCAGGAGGAAATATTTGAAAGAACTGGGAGAATGTGGATGTCTAGAAACAAATTGTAACTTTTTTGCTGTGTGTTCAACTTGCATATAACTAGATAAAGTAGTTTTACAATATTTCTATGTCCAGGCATTTAGATTTATTCAGGAATATTTACTGTGTCTAATAATTACCAATACCTTCAGATCAGTAGCTCTTTCAAACTAACTCTACTATTACAGAGAATAGGTAAGGCTAATTTCCCAACATTTTCTCCTTTGATAATGATCTCACATTTGCTACGTATGTGCTTTATGAGGTATTAACATTTCATCAAATACAATTTTCTTCTCTTTGGAATATCACTATAGAGGAAGTAGCGTTGACTACAGATTTAGCCAGGTTTGTTTCCACAATGAATTTGGAGGAAAACAAGTACTTTCTGAGGACAGGTTTTCTACTCTTGTAAAAATGGAAGCAGTAATAATACCCACTCCATACCATTACTGTGATAATCAAGTAAGATAATGTTTGTAAAACACCTTGCCAAATAAGTGATGCTAAGGAAATGATCTTTTTGAAAGAGAGAGAATGTGGAGAAATGCAAATTGCTTGAGCTTAATAGTCAAATTGATCAAATCCAAATGCTGCTCTGAATTTTCAATTTAAAATAGATTTGGCTATTCAGTCATAATGTACCTTGCTCCCCCTCTCCAAAATATCTGCAAAAATGTTGCAAATGACACAACTTGAAATAGTGACTAAAACTAAAATTATCAATTTACCAGAGTCACTGGAATTTGGTTAAGAAAAGCAAGAATTTTATTTATGTTTACATCATAAAAGAAAGCTGGGAAAATACTTCTCCATCTCATACTCCCCCTCTGCTCAAGACTCAGAAATCAAGAGTAGGTATCAGTCGAAAAGCTGGACAGCTATCCTTCAACATCTTTGGTATTTTATTGTATTGTGTGTGTCATGTTGTATTGTGTTGTGTTGTGTTGTGTTGTATTGTGTTGTGTCCCATCACATTCCACGTCAGTGCATCACATTCTATCCTGCATGGTATCATACGGTAGTATATTATTTTGTACAAAATGGCCAGAATAATAGTCTTGTCTCCACATGTCTTTATATATCATTCTGTTTTGGTCTTTTTGGTCTCCCAGAACAAGACAGAATGACACCTGACTACATTTGGCACTGGGACTAGCTTTAAATTGGGTTTCTATGTAGAGTCAAATAGAGTCAGCCAGTTTCATGATTCTAGTGTGAAGAAGGGCTCCTAGATCACTCAAGTAGGTTAGCGTACTATCCCCATCATCTATGTAAGTTGTTTGACACCACTGAGCTCTAACTGTTGGATAGATATTTAACAGCAAAAATAAATAATGCAAATGTCCTTGAGCAAGATCAAGGACAATCCAAATCTCAATGTTGTGTATCAATAGAGTCATCATTTTTAAAGTAAGAGTAACTGAAGAAAAAAATATAATTCATCCTATAGCATAAGCAAAAGGAAACACCATCTTGGATAATTAAAAGAGAAAAAAATGCACCTCAAAATCATGGTGAAATCTAGGCATAGGAAATCTATAATACTTTCTGGAATGCTCAACATGATATAATCATAAATGACCATAAGGAAAAAAGAGAAACATATCATAAGAACAGATCAGGATAATAGTCTATATTACTAGGATGAGATAGGAAAACAGGATAATATGCAAGATAATTCTTCAATGACAACATTAAATCATCCATTGGAAGCAATCAAGGAACAGAAATATTACTAAATGAAATCAAAACAAGATATACTGAATATATTTGCAAAGTATTCTCAGAATACAGAGGAAAGGCACAGAAGAGTTACAATGATGAGAAAGATGTTGATAGAGAGAGGTAAGATATGGTGTATTAGATATTACTAAATTAATATTGACTTTGTTAAGTGTGCTATTGACATTATAGTTACATCAGAAGATGCCATTATTCTCATAAAATATCCCAAAGTACTTATGGGAAAAATGCCAAGCCTGTAACTTACTTCCAACTGACCAAGCCTACATATGCACACAGAAGTGTGTGTATACACATACACATACACATTAACTATACATCTGTCTCTTGATCAATGTATTGATCAATATATATGTTATCTATCTCTTTCTTTCTCTGTCTCTCTCTGAAGCAAATGTGCAATCTATTACCAATATGTGAAAGGCACACAGGTGTTTGTTGTCTTATTCTATCCACTTTTTTATAGGTTTTATAGTTTTTAAATTAAAATATGGAGGGAAATAGTATGTTGTAAAAGGAGCTAATGTTTCAGCAAAAATTAAAGGAACATAATTTACATAATGAGAACAAAAGTTTGAATCATAAATAAATTTTTTTTTAAATTTCACAGATATGAAAGGGTAACAAAACACATTGTAAATAATGAAACTTGGTTGAGCTCAGATTCTCCTAATGTGGCACCAAAGGCCAGATGATAGTGGAAATATCAACAAATATTTTATGGAAAATATTGCAACACACGATAGCTTCTATAGCCTATTATTTTTTGGTGAAGTAAATGAAAGCCATTCACATGTAAAAAATTAAACACTTGTTCTTCTTGGGAAAAAGAAGAATTCAAACCGACTGGGCAAGAAATCACAAGTAAGAGAAGGAATGACATAAAACAAAAGAATCAGGAATGGTTGCAACTATTACATAAAACATTGTTATAACTGCCAATAAAGTGCTGGACACTATGGTTAAAAGAAATATTTATAACAAAAATTATAAGAAAAAAACTTAGATCCATGTTTAGATTCTATTAAGAAAGACTGAAAAGCTGAAGGAGAGAGGAAAAGTGCATAAAGTATAAAAGTCAGAAGGTGCCATTTTTCCTTGAGTTTGATAATCAATAAAGTATCACTGAAGGGCTGTTATATTAAATGTTTGTGATAATGGTAAATAGTGTTAAAATCTAAAAGTGCTTACTCTCCAAATCAATACAGAACACAAAAAGCAAAGACAACACAATCCAAAGACAGAAGAACAAAGAGAAAATGCATGTGTTAAAAAAACGAAGGTGCAAGCCAAGATTATAGAATTAGGACAAAGCATGATGTTGAATGTTCAGTGGAGAAGAGGGATAGATGGAACATGACAGTCTGTGTAGCAGGATCCTCACATTCACAGGAGAGCAGTATGTGGCTCAGAGCAGAGGAAGAGAAATGAAACACATCACTGTCTGAACAGGAAGTGGAAACTGACTTTCTGAGACCCAGTACTCTTATGCAAACTGCCCTTCTTTGGGTCTTCTTATCTAGATATTTCTCCATCCCTTTTGAAATGTAATTTCATCAGAGCCTAGAAGCTCTATCTTCTTTTATGTATACCAACTTAATAAAAGCTGTTCCTTTTAGCTAGTCATTTATCTTCCAGCTCTCAGACGAGATTTCGTTCTTCCCATGCCTGAATATCTGCAAAGAGCAAGCATCAACTTCAAAGGGAGGTGTCTCTCCCGTAAAGGTGGGCAGTTCACTGAGAGTAAGAGCATAGCTGCTCGCGATCATTTTAAGCAAAGCTACTTCGCCATTTCCTCTATTTATATGGTTTTTTTTTTAAACACTATATCTCATGTTTTAACAAAGGCAACACAGAAACAACCACTACCGAAGTAAGGAGAAAAGCATACATATATGAACTTTTAGATTTCTTAAAGATAACAATGGACCTGCTAAAAATGTCTGATTATGTTCCCTGTTCAAAATTACTCTATATGTGTACCAAATTTTAACTCTCAGAATCAAATTTGGCCCTAAAATTTTTGTTTAGAAGCCCATATTTATGATTATTCACAGCTTGATATTACCTTATCACCAATATAGAATTTAGTGCAAACACATTTGTATTAAGATAAAAGATTGGGGGGCACCTGGGTGGCTCAGTCAGTTAAGCATCTACCTTCAGCTCAGGTCATAATTTCAGAGCTCTGGGATCCAACACCAAGCCCTGCATTGGGCTCCCTGCCCTGCTCAGCGGGTATTGTTTTTCCAAAATGTATCATCATAGTTTGGCCATAGTCTGATTACCTTGGAAGATCAAGTCAATGCATACTTTTATATGAATAATTCATACAACATATGGTAAAATCTCTCAAAATACAGTCTTCTACATGTTTGTGCCACTGTTCATCCAAGTTCAGACTCTTCTTGAAAATACAGGCATTGTTTTCATTCAAACTTGTATGTGAAATCTGTCTGTAACTGTAACAACTGCAACAACATCATGGTTTGAATGCATGATCTTGAGAGGTAATATTGGATTATATATGAATTCTGCTTCAAGATTTTTATTTTTTTTATTTTTTTTATTTATTTATTTGAGAGAGCGAGAATGAGAGAGAGAGTACATGAGAGGGGAGAGGGTCAGAGGGAGAAGCAGGCTCCTCGCCGAGCAAGGAGCGAGATGCAGGACTCGATCCCGGGCCTCCGGGATCATGACCTGAGCCAAAGGCAGTCACTTAACCAACTGAGCCACCCAGGCGCCCTGCTTCAAGATTTTTATTTCAAGACACTTTGTCAGCATATTATTTTATGTGCAGCATTCATTTTTTGATGCATTTATCTACCCTGCCTATTTTAATTAAATCATCATTGCACTCTGATGTTTTTGCTAATTTTGGATGATGGATCCACCACTGTTTGTTTATACAGGCTGATTGGAAACAAGGCATTCATTATGTCGTGCCCGATAATTGTTCACTTCATTATCACAGGGCACTTGCTGTAGTTGCATCTTTGTTATCATCAAGTTTTTATAAATACTGTGTTTTCTCTCGATTGATTTGTATCAGCAGCATAGTCTTTATGCCTGGAGTCACCGAATTCTTGTCATTTCTGCTCCCTTACAAAATGTTTGCCTAATATACAGAAAATTATATTTTCAAGAAAACCTGCATCTCAGACATTTCTTTAATAGATCTTTGATCCACAGATATGCTATTTGGGTAAATTAACAAACAGGCCGCTATTCCCACAGTGTATTGCATTCACTACTACAATCAGCTTCCCCAATGAATTGCTTTACATTTGTTGGCTTGTTGAGATCTAGTTATTTTGAAAACCTTCCCCATTCTTTACACCATCGCAAATCCTATTGTGGAAAATAAATCCCTACACACAGCTCATGAGCATTTAAAAAAGAGAGAAATGTTAATTTTAAAATAGACCTTTTGAGTTGACTGTCATTTCAGAAAACGTACTGGAGAGGCAGGTGAAAGAAATCATCGAGCTGTGATTTTATTAGTTCTATCTTGCAGTTATACCATTGGAATTGATATTGATTCTTTTGAATGATACACGAGGAAAACAGTCAAAATCTGGAGAGTCTGCATAAGACACTGGAAAGTAATAAATTGCTTTTCCCCTTAAACCATATGTATATACCAAAGCTGGGCCTCCGGAAACATCCAGATATCTCCTAAATAACCATCCTCACAAGAAGTCAGGGCCCTTTGCAGTGTTAATGGCATGTAGTCTGAGCTACAGGCATGGTGCTTGAGTCCTCATATCCATACAGCCAATTCATTCGATTCACATTCATTAGGAATTTGAAAGATATCTGACTCAAAGACCTTATATCATTTTATTTATTTTATTTTATTTAAGATTTTATTTATTTATTTGACAGAGAGAGACACAGCGAGAGAGGGAACACAAGCAGGGGAGTGGGAGAGGGAGAAGCAGGCTTCCCGCGGAGCAGGGAGCCCAATGTGGGGCTCAATCCCAGGACTCTGGGATCATGACCTGAGCCGAAGGCAGCCGCTTAACCACTGAGCCACCCAGGTGCCCCAGACCTTGTATCATTTTATTTGAGAAGACATCACCTACTGACAAATTCTACACTGCCAAAGATGCATGAACTTGGCAATTCTAAGTTATCACTCTGTGAGTACTGCAATCAGAATCACTGACACTATTATCCAAAATATTTACAGAGTATCAATTTGTGCAGACACTTGTGCTGGGCATTGCACAAAATAAATTACGGATGATTTAATTTACTGATGATTTTAAGTTACCTAATAACTTACTTGCTACTCATTAGGATAACTGAGACCCTATGCATAGAGAGGGTCTTTAAAAAGCCAGGAAAAAAAGGAATGACTTCCTTTCTACACTTTAGAAACTGCCAAAATTGTAACTCCTCTTTCTGGCTTAGCCTTTACATAAAGTCTTCATTTTAAAAACAATTAAATATTCCAAACATCCAAACAGGTTCTCATCACACAAGTGTACACATATTAATATTTTGTAATGTTTCCTTCCATTCGGTATTTTAAGAAGTAAATTAAACTTCACAGGTTAAGTGTCACTCTCGTCCTTGGTCTCTCAAATTCTCCTTGGACATAATCATTTATCCACAGTTAGTGTGTAAGATTTTCATGCATGCAGTATTTTTATAAATTTACCAACTGTACATCTATCTATAAACAACATAAATACTGTGTTTTACATTTCTATTTTAACGGTAGTATATTCTGCATATTATTTTGTCATCTGTTTCCACCATGATAACTTTAGATCCAGTTAATTCTTTTACATGCTACATGATTAAGCCACATTTTTATATCCAACTCCCTCATTTTGAGGGACAGATAAGTTGTTTTTACATTTTTGCTGTTAGAAAACTATTACTATAATGCCATTCTTGTACATAATTGGAAGGGTTTCTCTATGGAGAGAGCTAGAAGTGGAACTTTCAAGTTTTATATAATATTCACCTCGATATCACCACATTTCTTTACTCAAGCTCTCTGGATACAATGTTTTCTCATATCATTGTCAAATGTGGTATTATTAGATTTTTTTTTTAACTTTTTCCAACTTGGTGGACATAAAATATTATAGATGCTTTATTTTAATTTGCGTTATTCTATTAGTGTGTCTAGGCATTTTATTGACCTTGATGCTTCCTTTCCAGTAAATTGTACTGTTATCTTCATTGTCCATTTTTCCACTGGTCATCATTTTTGTATTGATTCATAGGGGTCCACCATGTATTCTCTGCACGAATCTCTTACCGTTTTATGTCAAGTGCAAATGTTTTCTTCCCATCTGTTATGCTCTCATATTGTGATATCTTTTGTCATATAAATGATCTCTCCCATGTTATTTTGAGGATATGATAAAAAATGGGGATACTTTTCCCCCCAGTGGCCTAAGAACTGTTCAGATTTTTTTTCACACTTGGTATTGCCACCTGTGTCACACAATAAGTCCCCTTTATATGTCAGGCCTTTCAGGTTTACATTCTGTTCTGCTGGCTTACTTTTATCTGCCTCGACCAATATACCACTGTTTTAACTACTATGTCTTTATAACTATAGAGAAGAGTCCCATCATACTGATATTCTTTAATATTATCTAGAGGTTCATATGCATTCTGTGTTAAGTCAAGCTTCATGGTAAATCACAATATGCACATGCTATACCTCATACTAATAAAATCTAATTTTATGCCATTAAATAAATATTAAAATGTTCTCCATAACATTTGCCATATTTTTGTCACATTTTATCTCTGTAATTATAGTTTTACCAGTTACCATCTGAGCGATTTTATCTATGTTTTCTAGCTGTTGTTTGTGTTTAGGAACACCTGCTTTGGGAATGGTAATTTTGTATTCGGCAAACTTGCTCAGGTTTTTTATTGGTTTGGACATTTTGTAGATTCCCTTGGATTTTTTTATGTAGACAAGTACATCATCTACAAATAATTTGTGTAAGATTATATTTGTGCTTTTAATGTTTTGGAGAGCCTACCAGCCCATATGGACATGGTTATTTTACTATGGGAAGGTTTTTTGCTATTGATTCAGTGGCTTGGTGGATAGAAATCTATTCAGATATTTTTGTTTATACTTGATCCAATTTTTTTCAGTAATATATTTCTAAGATAGTATCCATTTTTTTCTCAAGTGGTCAAGTTTATTAACACAAATTTGTACAGAGTATTTGGGGAGTTATCTATAATTAGGTCTTCTACTTCCTTCCTTATATTTTGCTTCTTTTCCCTCATCTCTGCATTTTCTTGAACACCTTATCATTATCAGATGATGTGTCAGTATGATTAGATTTCCCAAAGATTCTCTTTATTGTAACTGCATTCTATTTCATTGGCTTTAACACCTTCTTTATCATAGCCCTTTACCGACTTTCCTTGGATTTATTTTGTTGTGCTTTTCATAACTGCTCATCAATTTTCAACTTGCATTTTCTAACTAAACATTTAAGGCTGAAAATCACCCTCTGAGTACAGTTTTAACCCTAACTTATGTGTTAATATGCAGTATTTTTCGTTTGTATTCAGCTCAAAGCATTTTCTGGCTTTCATTATGATTACTTATTTTATCCAAGAGCTATTTAGAAGGATGTTCTTAAATTTACCAAAGATTTCTTCCTTTCTTTGCTTTCACTTAATTGATCAGAAAACACAGTCTCCGTTTCTTGTTCTTGGCCAATTACCATGTTTCACATTTCCTAGATCCTAACTAGTTCTCTCTTTGTCCAATATAGTTATTGTTAAGAACATTGTCTTGTATTTTCCTACTATGCCAGGAAATTAGTTTCTCCTGCTCCAAGTCTGCCCTTAGGATAAAGTCTTAAATGCTTGCCAGGCTCTGCATGGTCTTGCCACCACTTTCCTCCCCAGCTCCGTCTCGGTCCTCTGGTTTGGGGTGTACACGGTAAACATTGCACCCTTTCCATTTCCAAATCATACCATACTCTTCCCTGCCTCTACAGCTTTATTCATGAAGTGTCCCCACCACTGTCATCTAGTTGAAGTTCTTCATTTAGTGACCTCCAAGAAGCCCTATGTCTGTGGAAGGGGACCCCAGTCATACCACGTATTCCCTCTGGCGTCATATTTCAGCACTGTGTTTTAGCTCGCTTCTCTATGTGTTTCTGCAAGGCTAGGACAAATTCCATCTTGGGCACTGTTGTACCCCAGGACATAAAACCCGATACATAGGGGTTCCACGCGCACGCGCGCGCGCACACACACACACACACACACACACACACACACACACTTGAATTGCAACACTGGAATCAGCAGATAAACACAAGAATGCAGAGATCCAATTTCTCATTTTTAAAATAATCACATGTTTTTTTGACAAAAAACAAAGAACTTTTCTTGGAGGAGAAAGAAATCCCTTCTCGAAACGCAGGATTTTAATTACACTACAGCTTCTCTGGTATCGGCAAGGCGATAGCCACCAAATCTGGAAAGACATGTGAGAAGGAATATTTTCATCTCTGAAGTGGTACTTCTCCTGAGCACTGACTGATCTCTTTTACATTTTTAAGATTCTCACCTTTGCTGCTCATTAGAAAGAAAAAAATAATTCTAAGACCGCGAGTGTGTTTTCTGCATTATCTTGCGGGACTGAAAACTCTTTGCTCTTGGTAATTTTCTTAAATCTAATGGTCTCTTTTATGTATATATTAAAAATTGACAAACACCTCTCTGTACAGTGTTTCATCTCCATAAGAGCCTAAGCCTTGAGAAAGGCTGGGGCCCTAACAGTGTACTATTATAACACACGAAAAAAGATGACAAGAAATCTCATTGCTGACCTCAGCCAGTCAGCTGACAGTACATCATCTTTCTTTTAATTCAGGAACTACTCAGATACTGTTTTCCATGTGTCTTATTTTGCGTCATTCTCAGTAATTTACTGCCATAATTTATAATCACATTAGAGCCCCACAGGTTAATTACAGAATCTTCTGTGTAAAAAAATGTATTTCTCTTTCTTTCGGGTCAATAACATAGCCTTTATTTCCCCTAGCATTCTCTGAATTTTCTACTATAGAACTGGTAAATGGACTGGCCCAGGGTGACCTATCCGTAATTTTATAGGCCTATTTCTCAACTCTCACCTAATTCCTTTCCAAACTGATGAAATTAGTTCTCATATCTTCTGTATTATATTGCTGTTTCAGTGACCCTCAATCATCTTGCTGTTGATGGGAAAAAAAAGTCTAACATTTTACATTCATAAAAATCTTCTAACCTTTTGCATA
The DNA here is from genome assembly GCF_009762305.2 of Zalophus californianus. Taxonomy (NCBI): domain Eukaryota; kingdom Metazoa; phylum Chordata; class Mammalia; order Carnivora; family Otariidae; genus Zalophus; species Zalophus californianus. The sequence goes on from NC_045597.1 coordinate 50,740,731, forward strand.
AAGAACAAAGTTCCACAACACTGAATGGGTGGGAAATGTGTGTATTTTGTAATTACTCCACTGGACACACACATACATACATAATCACTGCTTTCCCATAAAGTTATAATTATATTCTTATTAAATGGAAACCGTCTATAAAAATATCTTCATTATTAGTAGTACACAAATACATTCTTGTAATAATTGAAAATAAGTGCTTTAATGGCAACTCTTCCATGGGGGGAAAACACATTCTTTACTTAATATAGTCACTTCTCATATAGAGCTAGTTTTCATAATATAAATTGAGATAATGTGATTAAGGAAGCATTTGCATAATGCAGGCCACTTTTCTTTATATTTTCATATGAACTTGAGATCAATATGGAAGTTGAGATCATAAACTAGTATCTCTCAAGGAGTGAAAAATAGAATATAATTGAAATGACTTTTTAAAATTTATTTATATTTTATTATAACAGGTGATAATGGATTTTTAATCACTCTAGTTTTGATGATAGGAAAATTGAGGCCATTACTCTTCCAATAAAGCTAGATGCAAATACTGGATTTGCTTAGTGATATTTAGGCTTTATAACTTTCTTGTAGACTATTAAAAATAAAAGCAAATCCCTTTATTGTTAAAATTCTTCTAATGTAAAATAATGTTGTTAATGTGAGCCTGAATCAAGAAATTAATCACTACCACCCCTTATGTTTTCAATGAATAAAGAAACAAGAGATTTCTTGGAAAGCAACTCTCACATTACCAACAGTACTGGCTGTGTGTGTGCTGTAAGGCTTAGTGATTAGAATACCGGCTCTGGAACAGATTGCCTGGTTTTAAATCCAAGCTTTGTTACATATAAGCTATGCAGTATTGGGCATGTTACTTGCCCTCCCTCAGCTTCATATTCACCTGTGAAGGAGGGATAATAATAATCTATATCCTCACAGAGGTGTTGGGGCTATTAAATGAGCTAAGTACTGAGTATAGTATCTAGCATACAAGGATACAACAATCTTAGTTAGGGCGCCTGGGTGGCTCAGTTGGTTAAGCGACTGCCTTCAGCTCAGGTCATGATCCTGGAGTCCTTGGATCGAGTCCTGCATCAGCCTCCCTGCTCAGCAGGGAGTCTGCTTCTCCCTCTTCCCTCTCGTGTTCTCACTCTCTCAAATAAATAAAATCCTTAAAAAAAAAATCTTAGTTATTACCTCTATTACAAAATTCTTAAGTTGCATTTTTAATATAGTTTCTCATGTCAAAAATATCTAATCACCACTTACTTAATAACCACAGCATTTTAAAGAAAATGTCACCTATCAATTCTGATAAAATTTAAAATGAGCTCCTATAATTTGTTTAGCTGTTGTTTCTTTCCTATATTTCAGTCCTCTTTAAAAAAAAAAAAAAACTAATGGAGAGCTTAATCTCCAATGATGCTACTGCAAAATACAATGTTAATAGAGAAGAGGAAATAAATTACTATTAAAAATCTAGTTGTTGTGGACACCCTGCGGAATAGTGATGGCCTTTCCCAATGCCCCCCTGCCCAAATTCGGTTCAGATGTTGACTGAATGCCATACATGTACCAAGAAGGTTTGAAACATGAAACTTTCTGAGAAGAGCAGGGCAGGCCTCCCAAGCAGGCCCCAAAATGTCTTGAGAAAGCAGAGAAAGGAGACTGGCTTGGGTTGTTGTGATTAGTGGGTAAAGCTTGGTGAGGATTCCTACATTTATTATCGGAACTTCCCACCAGGCTCTAAAGGAGGGAGCACCAGGCTTTCTTATCAGCCCTCCCAGATATGGAGCAAAGGGGAAAGAGTTGCAGTGGGGCTTCAAACCCTCAGCAGTGAAATATCAAAAATGGAGTCAGTCTATTACATCAGTAACTGTAGACCCTAATTTTGCAGGGGAAAAAACAAAAACAATGAATAAAATTTACTCAATTTCATTTTTATGCACTAATTTTTCATAAATGATGTCCTCTACTATGTTAAAAACAAATCCATTTTCTAAAAATATAGAACAAAGTTATATATGTGGCTAATGTAAGTTGGATATGTCAGGATTTATGGGATTCTATGAGGTGTGCCATATTTCTCACATGCTCTGCCATTTAAATAGAATTGAGAATCATTGAACCAGGTAAACTACTAAGCAAGTTCCTCCTAATTTATTTACTTAGTCATTTGCTAAAATTAAAAATAAAGCAAAAGTTGAGGAAATGCTGAAAAGAGAATGGAGCTCAGTCCAAATAAGAGTTGGGGATTTTAAAAAAGCATTATCTTCATTGTTTTTCCTGAAATGACTAGAGTTAGGGATCAGTGTGGGTGCACTGAAGAAGCCAGGCCGGAGAATTCTCTTTCTGTATTAAAATATGGGAAGAACCTACACTGGGTTAGAGCTCCACATCCTTATATAGTGGGTAAAATGGCTGGAAAAATCCAAGTGTTCATTCTATTCTGCCCCAGCACGGCACAGGTTACACACAGAGATGGAAGCTGGCACATTTCAGCAGTCTTAGAGACTTTCATTGGTTAAGAAGATGTTGCTAGAAACGACGTGGATGGAACTGGAGGGTGTTATGCTGAGTGAAATAAGTCAATCAGAGAAAGACATGTATCACATGACCTCACTGATATGAGGAATTCTTAATCTCAGGAAAGAAACTGAGTGTTACTGGAGTGGTTGGGGGCAGGAGGGATGGGGTGGCTGGGTGATAGACATTGGGGAGGGTATGTGCTACGGTGAGCGCTGTGAATTGTGCAAGACTGTTGAATCACAGATCTGTACTTCTGAAACAAATAATGCAACATATTTTAAGAAAAAAGAAAAAGAAGAAGATAACAGGAGAGGAAGAAAAGGGGAGTATGTCAGAGGGGGAGACGAACCATGAGAGATGATGGACTCTGAAAAACAAACTGAGGGTTCTAGAGGGGAGGGGGGTAGGGGGATGGGTTAGCCTGGTGATGGGTATTGAGGAGGGCACGTTCTGCATGGAGCACTGGGTGTTATGAACAAACAATGAATCATGGAACACTGCACCAAAAACTAATGATGTAATATATGGTGATTAACATAACAATAAAAAATTAAAAAAAAAAAAAAAAGAAGATGTTGCTAGAACATAATGACACTGTGGAAAGAGCCAGCCCCACAGACCAGAATGTAATGGAAACTGAAAGATTTGGGTTTGCAATTTAACAGACATATATGAATGGATTCATACAAAAAATAGGGCAATATTATAAAGATTACCTGGCCTTCTGTAAATTGGCATAATACAGTTTCTCTAGGAGTTATAAAAGTTTGATACAATTCTATTTTGATATTTTAGAAGATTGTGTCTTCCAGCATTCTAATTTTACCTTTTTTTTGAAGAGTTCTAGCAATGTAAAATAAAAAAATCTACATAGGAATGGTTTGTGAATAAAATGTGAGGCAGGCAAAAAAGATTATGACTGATAGCCAAGCCTGAAACAATTCTTTTTCTCTTTGCCAGTGGTTTGATCCAAGCTATCTAATTATTCTTAAAAAAAAGGTATAATGTTATAATTACCTATGGCATCTATTTTGAATCCAAGAACTGCTAAGAAATGAGCTTTATGTGCATGTCCTTCTGTTCTCCATTTGAGCCTGTTATCCTTGATGAACCAGAGGGATCAAGGTTTTGATATGAAGGCAGACTTTATATCTTGGAAAAGGAATGTGGGAGGGTGCCAAAAGAAAAGGAACGGGAGACAGAATTGTCCAGAAAGCAATTGTGACCAAAGGGTAAACCTTGGCAGGAAGGAAAAATAAGCTGTTGGATATACATGAAGTCTATCTCAGTTATCATGGAATGTCTATACATATGATTCAATAAATATCAGGGATAAAAGGGGGGAGTCTGGAGGGAAATCCAACAAAAGCAGCAGTGGACCTGAATGCAAGGCTTAATTTCTCTACTCTATGTTGGCCCATATGAAAGAGTTTGAATAAGATCCTGTCCACATTCTGAAGCCAATATTTGTATTTTTGCTTGTATTTTCCTACAACTGCCTATTTAGAGGATGATCACCTGTTATTTATCCTCTTTAATTCTATTTGGCTATCATATCTGTCTGATGCTTCAGCAACATCTAGCATCTTGGAACCAATTCCAGGATTTTGAACCCAAAGACAAGAAGAATACCTAGCAACTACACTATCTCCTTCCCTTTGATATGCTATTTCTTTCCTATTGCATTCTGAATTGCTTCTCTGAAGCCCTGAATAGGTTGGTGTGTGATTAATGAGGTAGAAATGTATTGGTTCCACCATAAAGACTATTTAGCACCATAGGGAAAGAAATTGGGGCTTAACCAAATATAGAGTGATAAAAAAACCAATACTTATATGTATTTATTTATACTAGATTGTTAAGGGGAAAAAAGAAATCCAGTCAAAACAAGAAAGAGAGGGAAGCAATTACCAATGCACAGTACTTCAGTGTTCAGATTTGTCAAGGGATGAAGAAAACCAACCGTGACAAGTCAAAATGTCTTGCTGAATTTTTCTGAGCTCTGGTATGAAGATATTCTTGGCAGAATTAAAGGCATGCCATAATGGAGGGGGCAGGCAGAGGAAGATGTTCCTGACACAAAGATCAAGTGTATTAATGAAAGGTAAACCAAGGAGATACCATTTGTAAAAGTGGTTTTAAAAAAATAATACCCCAGAATAGCCTGGAGTATAGACGAAATGGCAGTTTAGTGTCTTGCTCATAAACCAACTGCATGACATTTTGCTATAAATATTCAGTGATTTAAAAATGTACATATACCTTGAACCAGTAATTCTACTCGTAGGAAATTTTCCTGAGGAAATTATAATAAATAGCAAAAAAGATTTATCTACTAGAATGATCACCACAGCACTATTTATAATAGTGAAAAATTGGATACAACACAAATGCTGAACGATAAGTGATTGGTTCAATAGATTATGACACATGCACAATTTTGGCATATAATTCATTGCCACATCCATAAAATGGACTACTATGGAACAATTAAAAATTTCACTGGAGGAAATTATTGAATCATATAAAAATACTCCAGATATCATATGAAATGAGTTATAATATAAAATAACCAGAATTATTTAATTTTTATCTATAAAAAGTAATTCTCATACACACTTAAAATAGATAGCTATAAAATACAATTTTAAGCAATTACTTCTGGGAGCTTGGAGTACAGTTTTTTGGTTTTTTTTTTTCATTTATCTTCTCCATGTGTTAGTATACTTCATATAATGCTACAATAAATATATGAGTTTTATTAGCATAAAAATTTTAATGAGCATTATTAAAAAGTTACCAAAGAACAATACTGCATGATTCCACTTATATGAGGTATCTAAAACTGTCAGTCTCTTGAAGCAGAAAGAAGAACATGGTTACCAGGGCCTGGGGTTGGGGGAGAAGTTGCTGTTCAACAGGTATTAACTTTCAGTTATGCAAGACGAGTAAATGCTAGAGATCTGCTATATAACATGTACTTAACAATACTGTACACTTAAAATTTTGTTAAGAGTAAATCTCATATTACTTGTTTTTATCACACACGCACTCACACATACACACACACAAAATGTTATGGAGAGGATTTCTGTTTCTAGCAAAGGTAGAGTAAGAGGAAACAGACAAATTCCCCTGCCTGCAACAACTAAAAATAAATACAAACAGGAAATACAATACGTAAAACAACAGTTCTCAAGATATGAGCTATCAAGTAATAAAAAGCAGGGATTCCTGAGAAAAGGGAAACAAAGGAGCTGAACCGTACCATTGTTCTGGATTGCTATATGCAGGGAGTGTCTAGGCCATGGGGCAGAGAGGCAAACCAGGCAGAGCACAGCAGACATCCAGAGTTGAGGAAATGAAGATAAGGTGTCTAGAGTTGATAGGATGAATACTGGAGAGGACAGAGCTGCAGGAGAAGTCCTAAGATCTTCAGAGCATTCAGAGCAATACCTTTAAGTATTCAGCCAAGGACTGCTCAGCCCATGCATGTAAAGACACGGCACAAGCCTGGGAAATAACCACACAAAAAGGTTAGAAGTAATCATCCCTGGTGCCCACCCAGGAAAGGAAAAAGTGCCAGTTCCTGCAAGCAGAATAGAAAACTTCTTAATTCATGAGGAATTGGAAAAAGTTCTCAGACATATTTTGCCACAATGATAGGGCAAGTTGCAGGCTAGACTAAAGGTTATTCTTGTCCCTTCTACTAAAGCTTAAAAGCAAGACCCCAAAGGATCAAACTAGTAACTTTCTAGTAACTTAAATGTGTCTCAGAACAAAGCTGAACAATATTTATAAAAATACAAAAATAGTAATCAACTAGGTAAAATTCAAAATGTTAGGTGCCTAATCAAACACTGGCAGGTATGCAAACATATAGGAAAAAATGACCAATAAGAAGTGAAAAATAAATTAATCAAACAGGCCCTAAAATGAAACAGATGATAGAGTTAGAGGAAAATCATTATGATGGTATTCCATGTGCTCAAGAAGCTAGAGAAGAAAACATAAGTAGAGTCATGACAAGTATAAAAAGAAACAAATCAGACTTCTAGAGGTATAAACTACAACATCTGGTACAAAAAAATAATAATAACTGGGTGGGATTAACATTATCTTAGACATAGCAATACATTCATTAACTTGAGAATATGGAACAAAAATTATATAAAATAAAATACCAAGAGAATAAAGACTAAAAATAAAAATGAGCAGAGTATCAGCAAGCTATAGAACAACTGCAAGCAACCTAATATAAGTCTGATTAGAGTCCCGCAAAGAGAGTAGAAAAAAGGACAAACAAAAAGAGTTGAAGAAATAAGGGCTTACATGTTTTAAATTTGATGAGGAATATAAATCAATATATAAGAGAAGTTCAAGAAATCCCAAACTCAAGAAACATGAAGAAAACTATACTAAGCCACATAAAAAATCAAGCTGCTTAAAACCAGTGATAAAGAGAAAATCTTAAAGGCATCCATGGAAAAAAGGCACATCACCTACCTTTTATAAAAATTTTAACAGTATATTATGGAGCTTATAACATGTATCATAGTACAATGTATTACAACAACAGCATAATAGGTCTGGAGGGAAAAAATGGAAGTATATAGTTCAAAGTTTCTTGGAGTTGAAATGACATAAGATCACTTGTAGATAGACTGTGATAAGTTGAAGAAATCACTAAAATTGAGCACACACACACACACACACACACACACACACACACACACGCGCGCGCGCGCGCACACACCTCCCCCCCACCCCCATACAAGAGACTCTTAACTCTAGGAAACAAACCAAGGGTTGATGGAGGGGAGGGGGGTAGGGGGATGGGGTAACTGGATGATGGGCATTAATGAGGGCACTTGATGTAATGAGCACTGGGTATTATAGGCAATTGATGAATCACTGAACTCTACCTCTGAGACTAGTAATACACTAGATGTTAATTAATTGAATTTAAATAAAATAAATTTAAAAAAGAGTTATAACTTATCAGGCAAAACCAGTGATTAATGACATCATAAAAAGTACTAGACTAATCTGAAAGTAAACAAAAAAAAGAGGGAAAAGGGAACAAAGAATGGATAGGACAAGTAGAAAACAAATAACAGGATAGACTTAAACTCAGTCATATCAGAAATCACATGTTCTCACCACACACACACACACACACACAAAGCTAACTACATAAGGTCATGGACCTGTTAATTAACTTGATTTTTGTAGCTATTTCACAATGTATATGTACATCAAATCTTCATATTTTACACATTAAATATAGATAGTCTTTATTTGTTAATTATATTTCAATAAAGCTGGAAAAAATTTAAAAATCATAGCTACATGCAAATGGTCTGAAGATACCATTTGTAAGGCATAAAGTATCAAAATGTATGAAAGGGGAAAATCCAACTATATGCTGTGTTGTTGGGTATAAGAAAACATATTTTTAAATATAAAGACAAATAATCTGAAAGTAAAAAGATGTAAAAAAAGGTATGATATGCTAAAAAAAAATTTTTCTTTAAGCTGGTGGTGCTATTTAACAACAGAGAAAGTTGATTTTAGTCAAAAGAATATTAGCGAGACTAAAGAAAATCAATTCATAATTATAAAAGGGTCAATTCATCTAGAAAACATAACCTTCTAAACATTTGTGATCTCATAACAGAGCTTCAAAATACATAAGATAAAAACTGATGAAATTCCAAGGGAAAATAGACAAATCCATTATTATAGTCAGAGACTTAAATACTAGTGTCTCAACAATTAATAGAACAAATAAACAGAAAATCAATAAAGACATAGAAATCTTGAATAGTGACAGACAACTTGATCTAACTTACTGACATTAATAAAACGCTCCACCCAATAAAAGCATACCTTTTTTCAAGAGCACATAGAACATTTATGAAGGTGGAACATATTTGAAGCAATAAACAGGTATCAGTGAATTTAAAATGATTTAATTCATATACAAAGCATATTCTCTGATCACAATGAAATTAAATTATTAATCCATAACAGAAAGATAACTTAAAATCCTCACAGATTTGGAAACCATATAACACTTTTAAATAACTATATATAAAAAAAGAAAAAAGTGAGAAAGTATTTTAAATTAAATGAAAATGACCAGAGAATGAATCAGAACTTCAGAGATGCAGCAGCAGCAGTAAATGGCTCCAATAACTACAAAGTTATACACAAAAATCTGTTATCAAAGAAGACAGGTCTCAATTCAGAGAGCTTCTCTTCCATTCAAAAAATATAAAAAAGGTAAAGCAAGTTAAACCTAACCCAAGCAGAAGAAAGAAAATAAAAAAAAAAAAAATCAGAGCTGAAAATCAGTAGAATAGGAAAAAAAAAATACCAGTGAAACCCAAAACTGGTTATCTCAGAGAATCAATAAAATTGAGAAATCTCTGCTACACTGATCAGTAAAAAAAGAGAAAGCACAAAAAATTGGTCACCTGTATCTACTTATGTTAAATTTAGAGTTAAAAACCTTTCCAAGAAGAAAACTCCAGGCTAATTTCCCTCACAGACATAGATACAAAAAACTTAACCAAAATTTTAGCAAATTGACTTTTAAAATGTAAAAGGATCATAAGCAAGTGGGGTTTATTCTAGGGATGCAAAATTATTTGAATGTTCAAAAAGTACTGTTGATTCTCAACAAGGATGGAAAAGCAATTGACCGAGAAAAGGATAATATTTTCAACAAATTGTATCGGAAAAACTGAATATCCATATAAAAAATAGGAAAAAAACAACAACTTTGACCCATGTCTGGTATCATATCCAAAAATTAACTTAAAATTGATTGTAGACCTAAATGTGAAACCTAAGACTATAAACCTTCAGAAGAAAACTAGCACAGAAATTACTAATGGAAGAGATAAAAGAGGTGATAATGACTACTGAGACTACAGATATTAAAAGGATAATCATGGAATAGTATGAACAACTTTAAGACAGTAAATTTGACAATGCTAATGAAATTGACAAAAGTCTTTGAAAGACAGAAACAACCAAAGCTCAATGAAGAAGAAATAGATTATCTATCAGGTCACTCGCAATGTGGCTGGCAGAGGTCAAATGTAGACACACAATATACTGAGGCCAGTTCTACAGAAGAGGCCTGCAGGAACTGAGAGAGGAGGGAGAAAGGAAACATGGGAGTCAGCCAGACAAGGCTTCCAGGAAGAGGAGATGCTCGGGTATCATGATCTCAGAAGGTCAGGATGAATCTGCTAAAAATAGGGGAACTATACGAACTAAGGCACAGAATCATAAACAAGCATAATGCAGTGAGAGAGTGAGAGAGAGAGAGAGAGAAAGGTTGTGAGAGAGAGAGAGAGAGAGGAGTCCACAGAGAGAGATGAAACTGAAGAGTAGGCCCCATCAGAAGGGCTTTTGTGTGCTGGCCTAAGGAAATGCAGTTGTATCCAGCTGGTTGGCAGGAGCTAGTTAAGGATTCTAAGAGGGAGACAATGACATTTTCAAGTTTGAATTTCAGAAAAATCACTTTGGAAGCAGTGTGGAGAGCAGTTAGGAGGAAAATAAGACTGGATGCAGTTAGATCAGGTGGAGAACACTACTTAGTCTCCACACACAGTGGTGACTTCTTCAACCAAAGAGAGCATGGAAGAGAGTTTGGATTCCACCAACAATTTGGAAGTAGAGTCTATAGACATTCAGACACTGTTAGTGAAGGAAATGAAGGAAGCTTTGCTACAACGAGGCACCTGATGTGGGCAATCAGGTGAATGGTGATACCATTCATTTAAGTGAGGACAAAAAACAGGTTCAGAGGGAAAGAAAGTTAGTTCAGTTTTGGAAACGTTGCATTCAGTGCACCTTTGGGATATCTATATGGATGTATTTCAATAAGCAGGATTCTAGATAGATCTTAGAGCTCCTAGAACTCAGCAAAACTGATGTGTCACATTAGAAACTTTACTCACTCCTATAGACGATATTCATATTCTAGCAAAAGAAATAATAGTTATCATTTGCTGAGCACTTCTTTATATGAGTTATTGGGCTAAGAACCTCACACACATTACACTATGTAATCTGCAAAGAAAATCGATGTCAGTATTTTATACTTGTGTTATGTATGAGAAAAGTGAGGTCTGCCGATGTTATGCAATTTGCCCAGGAACACGTTATGCTGCAGCTGGGTTTCAATAATGCAATGCTCTTAATGACTATAGAATGCCAGAACCCTATATTTTGGGGCACCTGGGTGGCTCAGTCAGTTAGGCGTCTGCCTTCAGCTCAGCTCATGATCCTGGAGTGCTGGGATGGAGCCCAACATCGGGCTCCTTGCTCAGTAGGGAGTCTGCTTCTCCCTCTCCCTCTGCCTGCCACTCCCCCTGCTTGTGCTCTCTCTCTCTCTCTCTGTCAAATAAATAAATAAAATCTTAAAAAAAAAGAACCCTATATTTTAAAGGTGTTCCGAAAAATGCAGAATGCAGCTGTGTCCCTAACTCACCCCATGGATTGCCTCCAAAGAGCCTAGGAGTAAAAATAATCCTGAGAAAAAAGCCCCTTGTCTTTAGAAAATAAAGGGAAACAAAGTAAGGAGCAACCGTAACATTAATCTAACATCCAAGTGGAGGTTCCCAGGAGGCAATCACTTGTCTCCAAGTTCCCTCATTATCCATGTTTTCTACTTTGTATCTTCAGATATGACTCCTAGCCTGACTGGTTTAACATTTAGGTCCAACTTTCTTTCCTGCATTGAATTGTGGACTCATGGCAAGTTATGACTTAGCAATTCAGCACTTTCATGAGAGAGTTGACACATGAGCAACAGTCTTGCATCTGTCTCTTACAGGGTGTATGATCTTAGGCAAGTCATTTAACCTGAGAGTGACTGTTCTCATAATTTAATGGGAATAATACATCCAAGCTCTCTACTTCAGCAAAATCTCCTTCAAAACTACATATTAAAATACATTGAAAACTATAAAACACAAGTAGAACTGTAGATGAGCACCTAAGATTTTTTGTTTCCTCCTCTATAGTGTCTCAGTAACCTTCTATGTATAGTTTTCAAGGACAAACACCAGACTCAAAATTATCTGGTGTGATTTATTCCCTAATTTTGCTTTTCCTTGAAAAGACTCTGAGAAATTGCCTGTACTTTACAAAACAAAGAAAATACTATTTTCTTTTGCCTACTAAATTGCATAGCTTCCATCTTTCAAACTATTGCTCACAATCCAGTTATCAGTCTGTCTTCTCTGTTAAGTTTCTTGAATAAAAATGAATTTGATACACTGCTCCATAAAACAAAAACACTGGTATATTTCTCTATATACTTCATTACTATTTTTGGTAATAAAATGTAATGTTAAGCTATTGAGCTCTTAGTTGATTCATCGAACCTTGGTTCATTAACAGCTCCATTTATTAGTGACATAACTTTCATCAAATGATATCACTTCATCACTCCATTCCCTTGTCTATAAAATGAAGCTAACAGTGACATTTGACGCATAAGACTAAATAAGATAAAGAACATACAAAAGTCATTATGATGTCTGCCATAAATAACAGGTCAACAAATATCAGATAGTATTGTTCATTAATATCATTGGTATGTACTTTACATGTGCACAGCAAAGTGCTAGCATACTACATGTTCCGCTTTTTTAAATCTCTATTTTTTCTTGCTTCTCTTATCTTCCTTATATCCCATAACCTCATTTCATCATTCAGCAATAATGTCTTCTTGTTGCCATGTCTAGTCTGAAAATAAATGAGTTTCCAGCAGCCTCCCCCCAAATATGGAAGCATTCTGTAATCAGACTATTCTTTACATGGAACTCATTAGCAATTACCTTTGTGCATCATACCTCCATTAATATAGGGATATCATGTCTGTTTAGCCTTCTCAACAATTCTGAGATAGCTGCGAATGATCTCTAGTTCTTCAGATTTTTAACTGATGTCCTTATGTTCCTTCAATTTGCATGACCAGATCATGCTTCCTTATTTTCCTCTAATTTGTTGTAGCAACAACATCGAGTGTATATTTTATTTTTTTTAATTTTATTTATTTATTTCAGAGAGAGAGAGAATGAGAGAGATAGAAAGCACGAGAGGGAAGAGGGTCAGAGGGAGAAGCAGACTCCCTGCCGAGCAGGGAGCCCGATGTGGGACTCGATCCCAGGACTCTAGGATCATGACCTGAGCCGAAGGCAGTCGCTTAACCAACTGAGCCACCCAGGCGCCCCTCGAGTGTATATTTTAGAAGTTTTAGTAAATTTTATGGAATTGGGCCCATGCAATTATGCAGCTATATTCCTATAATCATTGTATAATTCAATCTTTTATACGTCATTTTCCCACAGTCTAATCTTTGCTTCAATCATGTGGCCTACTTTGACACCCCTTTCTCCCTCAGCCTTGCATGCACAGAAATATTACTTGGTCAGTATATCCATACTGAATCTACTTATCAGGAGCAGGTTCACCTTATCCAGGCTCACAGGAAAGAATCTATAAAACTGAAGTCATAATTTACTAGTTTCCAAGGAAAATAGCACTATGACATAATTCGGGATACTGGCATTAACACAATCATCACATTCTCTGGTTGACATTATACATAGTGAACAGAAAATCAGATGCCATGGAGAAATTATTTTCACAGCTACTGAACAAACATGAAGTTTCATGAGCAGAACACTATCTCGCTCAGCAGACTTACATAGACAGCAACATCCAGTCAAAGTTGCCTCAAGCAAGGGATCAAAGTAATAAAAATCAGAGAAATCAAATGGTTAAAAAGAACAGAGGAAAACCTTTATAAATGGGACTTGAGTTTCTGACAGTCAGCTGACAAAGGTTTCCTCCTCCATGGACAGTGTTTTAATGAGCCCAGCTAAAGAATCCCCTCTCTCTCTCATTCTGTCTCTCTTTCAGTCTCTTTCCATCTCTCTTTCAGTCTCTTTCCTTAGTTAGTCCTCCTACTGTAGGTGGACTTAATTCTTTCTTTAATTGTATTAAAATATTCAACTCAGAGTATCATTGTCTCCTTATGGCAATTTGGCATTTTTTTACTCTGATTTGACATCTACCTGTTGATTTTATTGTTCATCCCCATAAATGTAATCTTACTTCCTTCTTATAAATTCCTGGGGAAAGTATTATTTAAATTTTGGTAAGGATTCCAAACTCACAAGAGTTTAGTCTGAGAATATTAGACATCTCATAGGAATGTTTTCTGTCATTAGAAAAAAATTACACACACACATACACACACACACACACACACACCACATGAATGCTTTGGCATTATAAACAACTCAAAGACTGACTTGTAAAAGGAATCCACTTTGGGTTGGGGACATTTGTCTAAGCACGTTCCTGGCCTCTGTCTGTCTTTGACTCATCTTACTCCTAGGGAAGTGGCCTTTTTCAATTGGTAGTTTACAAAAGAATAACTATTTAGGCATACTCAGCTCAGCATTATCTTTCCTCGTTTGGGGAACAACCTTGCCTCCATGTCTAAGTGTTTGGTCTAGCTAACTAGGAGTGTGGTGGTAGGCATATGCCTAATTCTGGTAGGAGAAATTTGGTAGGAGAAACCACTTTACTAACAAATTCAGTCCTGCCCTCAAAGTTGGCCACAATGAATGTGCTCTTTTACCCTTACTTACTTTTAATATCTCAACTTACTCATAAACCGGGTGGGAGATGGGTATACAATTGGCTAGCCCAACCCTTGGAATTTCCAGATCCAGGGAAGGCTAAATTATTAGTACTCAATCCACAAGCCTATCAACTTCAGGTGACTTAGCAGCAAACTTTGGATCAACAATTTACTATTCAGCCTAGAGAAGATTCTAAATTATTTGTTTAAATATGTTTTATAGGGCGGCTTCCGCGTGCAACCGCCCGAGGCCCTGCCCCCGCCGGCAGCCCACGCTCCTTTGCTCCTGTCTGGCGGCGGCAGCATGGCGGTGGGGGCGGCTGAGGTGGCGGCGGCTGTGGTGGAGGTTGGCTCAGCCCAGCAGTTTGAGGAGCTGCTGCGCCTCAGAGCCAAGTCCCTCCTTGTGGTCCATTTTTGGGCGCCATGGGCTCCACAGTGTGCTCAGATGAACGACGTGATGGCAGCATTAGCCAAAGAACAGCCTCAAGTTTCGTTGTGATGTTGGAAGCTGAAGCCGTTCCTGAAGTATCTGAAAAATAGGAAATTCGTTCTGTTCCCACCTTTCTGTTTTTCAAGAATTCCCAGAAAATCGACCGATTAGATGGCGCACATGCCCCAGAGTTGACCAAAAAAGTTCAGCGCCATGCATCTAGCGGCTCCTTCCCACCCAGTGGTAACGAGCATCCTAAAGAAGATCTCAACCTTTGCCTGAAGAAATTAACTCATGCCGCCCCTTGCACGTTGTTTAGGAAGGGAACTCCTCAGGAGCCGCGCTGCGGTTTCAGCAAGCAGAGGGTGGAAATCCTTAACAAACATAATATTCAGTTTGGCAGTTTTGATATCTTCTCAGATGAAGAAGTTCGTCAGGGCCTCAAAACCTATTCCAACTGGCCCACCTATCGCCAGCTCTATGTTTCTGGAGAGCTCATAGGAGGACTTGATATAATTAAGGAACTTGAAGCATCTGATGAACTAGATACAATTTGCCCTAAAAGCTCCCAAATTAGAGGAAAGGCTCAAAGTACTGACGAATAAAGCTTCTGTGATGCTCTTTGTGAAAGGAAACAAACAGGAAGCAAAATGTGGATTCAGCAAACAAATTCTGGAAATACTAAATAATACTGGTGTTGAATACGAGACATTTGATATATTGGAGGATGAAGAAGTTCGGCAGGGGTTAAAAACTTACTCAAATTGGCCCACGTACCCTCAGCTGTATGTGAAAGGGGAGCTCCTTGGAGGTCTGGATATTGTTAAGGAACCGAGAGACAACGGTGAGGGGCTGCCAGTGCTGAAAGGAGAGAACTGGGGACTGTTTAACGCTTGGTGCCTGACTGCTGCAGGAAACCATCACAGCGGGGCCGCTCAGGACTCCGTTCTCAGACTGCTGCGCACCGTTAGGCTCGGTGTATCCCGCCAGCTCGTGCTAAATACATGTATGTTTTGTTCGTTTTTCATCAAACCAGAATGCAATAAACATCTTCAAATCCGATTTAAAAAAATGTTTTATAGGCCAGTGCACACATTTTTTTTTTTTTTTTTTGAAGTTGGAGCAGTGCAAAGCTCTCCACATGCCGTTTTAAGCACTAGTATGTTTCTGAGATCACACAGGTCTGAAGGACGCACTTTCCCTTCCCAAAGATATCCTTAAGCCAGACACTTTATTTAATTCTTTAGGAGCAATGTATTGAGGGAAGACTCCTGGGACCATTTTCACTTACACCACCGGCTTTTGTGTGAAGGGTGAGATGTGTTTATCTCCAAGACTCAGTTACTCCTGCCTTTGCTCTGGTTGCCCACGTCAGGTCGTACTGCTGGTAACAAAATCGTTTCAGGACCCTCGTGCAACAGTGAAGATAAAGTATAATAGAATTTTCTTCTTTTTAATGAGAAAGCTTTTCCAAGCTTGACAAAACAGTACTGTATGACCACTTGATTTTAGTCTTTATGAAGTAAATCTATTCCCAATCAATTCCCTCTGTTCACAGGTAGATTTAGCTTTTCATTAAGATTTGTTAGGATAGTGATAGTCAGTATTTGCCGAGTCTCCCAGTAAGACACTGAATTTATTGGCTATCTTTCCATCTTCTTTCAAGGCTGTTCAGCTTCAGCAAACAAATTTTAAAAAGTCATTTTTCCACTAAGAGAATGGTGTTGACTCCTTGTTAGAATTCTGATTACACAATACACCCTTTAATGGTAAATTTCAGAAGTAGATACAGTTGCCAAAATCTTTCTCATTTAATTTGATTAAGGTATTATTTTAAAAAAAGACTAATTCCACCTCCTCAGATCTCTTTGACATTCAGAGAACTCCCATACAACCGGTCAAGTGGTCGAACGAATGCTTTGAGTGGCAACCTCATCAAAAGAATATAATCAGGAAAATCATCACCGAATATTTCCCTTCAGAATATTCTGTAAAGAATGGGAGGATTGTGGGAAGTGAGGCATATGACTAGACTTTCCAGATGGTGATGAGGACCCTCGTTCATTGTTGACATTAATCAAGCATATAATAGCCTATAAATAAATATTATTTATTCCCAAGAACTCAAGCGTCCTTTACAACCCAATCTTTTCCCACTTAGAATCAAACCACAGAGGATGTGTTTAAGACAATTTTCTCTATACTGCTTCCCAGCTACGAAGGCAGCTTGCATGAGGGAATGTGGTATGCATGTGCGCTGCATTCACCCATCACATCTTCTGTATCATACTGCCTAGTTGTGGCATCTCCTGAGTCAGGTTCTTTCAGGGGTTAGGCTATGTGCATAAAAACAGGGGCTCAGGAAGTCGCAGACCACAGAGCCTTTACTTCAAGATTCCAGACATCTTCTAACAGCCATCAGTTAAAAATCTCTCCACATCCTCAGTTAGTGTAACTTTGGGGAAATAACCAGTCTAAAAAAGGACTAAGAAAGTAAGCTATCATGTGCAATATTGTTGTAACTTTAGACTGACCTTTATAATAGAAGAAGCAAATCATGTGTGGTGGTAAGGCTTGGGAGTAAAAAAAAAGTGAAGGTAATCTGTAAGGAAGGAGGACAGCATAAACTTCAACTGGGGGTGAAGTCCGCAAGAGATAAACTCTCAAAATGCCTTCCCCTGCAGGGCAGCTCTACCCCTATATCACCAACATTGATTCTAAGACAGCTGGGTTTTGTTTTTGTTTTTGTTTTTGTTTTTTACTCAGGAGTCCACTTCTTTCAGGCTCTTTGAAATCTTGGAGATAGCACTGTCAGCAGTAGATGAGATGAAGATTTACAGCTGGTGTCAGCAGCATATTAATGCCTTTGTGGTCTGTCGTGTCTTACGAGTTTCCACAGTGGTTCCACATAAATTTTGACTTAAGACATATTAGGATGGAGTAGTCTTTGGGGATACTGGAGATAAGTCCCTGAAGTCAGTTGGAGAAGGTGGGCAATGGGCAAAACATAGGGTTCCATAGTAGTCATTATAACTTCTTAGTGGTTAGGATCCAATAGCAGCTTAATCTACAAGAGTGCATGTTCCATAGAGTCATCTAAAGTTTCTCATAGCAGCACACTGACATTTTGGATTAGATCATTCTTTGTTGTGTGGGGATGTCCTGTGCACTGCAGGATTTTTTGGATCATCCCTGACCTCTGCCACTCAATGTCAGTAGCACTCACCTCTCCAATTGTAACAATCAAAAACGTCTCAAATGTTCCCTGAGTGGCAAAATCACCTCCATTTGAGAACCACTGGACTGAAGCAGCACTAGTTCATCCCACTGAATTTCCCATCATTTTATCCAGCAAAAAATATGCCCTCTATATCTATATCTACATATAGGTATGCCTATCTATATCTACATATATCTCTATATTTAGATGAACTGCTTTAAACTACTTTTTAATGATCAGTTTTTAAAAAAGTGTTCTACAGGGTAAAAAAAATTCTCAAAGTATAAAAATTCTTTGTTTGATTTTCAGATGCAATTAATAGAGTCAGCCAGGAGGTCTGTAAAACCCTTGCTTATAGTCTCTGATTCAGTTTTTTGGAAGGAAATTTCAGGGGACTTTAAGTTATGTTTACAAAGTTACAGAAGAGTAATTAACATACTTATAGGGCAATTTTAAAAGGACTTCTGTTTTCCTTCTTTCATTTAAACCTCACAATTATCCTAAGCAAGCATTGTTTTGAATCTGTATAGAAAAGTCTAAGTGACTTGTCTAAGAGCATATAAAAGAATTCTGGAGGAGCCAGAGAGCAAGCAAGCTCATGTCCTTTGACTTTAAAACCAGGCATCTTCCAACAGAATACTAGGTGCCTCTGCTAATGAAACTTGAGGCAGCAAGCAAAATGTTATCACTAGGATCAGAAAGCTCAGAGAGAAGGAGGGGATCGGTGTCTCTGAATTCATATGCCAGGTTGGGTAAGTTTGCTGGTTTCTTTTTAGTTGTGGTACAAAACATATAACATAAAATGTACCATCTTAGCCATTTTTAAGCACACAGTACAATAGACTTAATATACGCACATTGTTGTGCAAGAGATCTCTAGAGTTTTTTCATCTTGCAAAATAGGAACTCTCTATCCACTGAGTGACAACTCTCTTTTGTCCCCCTACCCTGCTCCTGGCAACCACAATTCGGTTTTCTGTTTCTGAGAGTATGATGACTTTAGATACATCTTATAAATGGACTCATGAAGTATTTGTCTATTTGTGATTGGCTTATTTCACTTCATGTAAGGTCCTCAAGTTTGTTCCATGATGTAGCAAATGGCAGGATTTCCCTCCTCATGGATGAATAATATTCCATTGTACACATATACACCACATCTATCCATTGATAAACACGGGTGGTTTCCATATATCTTAGCTACCATGTTTGCTGCTGCAATGAATATGGGAGTGCAAATATCTCTACAAGATCAAGTTTTCAATTATTTTAGATATATGCCCAGAATTGGGACTGCTGAATCATATGGTAATTATATTTTTAGGTTTTTTATTTTGTTTTGTTTTGTTTTGTTTTTTGAGGAAGCTCCGTATTATCTCCCATAGGAGCTGTACCATTTTACATTCCTACCAATAGTACACAAAGCCTATAAGTTCTACATCCTAGCCAACACTTTGTTAGTTTCTGGTTTTTTGATACTGGTTATCTATTTTCTGTTTTTTGATAGTGAAGTCATATCTCATTATGGTTTTGATTTGCATTTCCCTGATGATTAGTGATGTTGAGCATCTTTTCATGTGTTCCTTGGCCATTTCTAAATCTTCCTTGGAGACATGTTTATTCAGTCCATTGCCTATTTCTAAATAAAAATATTTGGGTTTTTTGATGAGTTGTAGGAGCTCTTAATATATTGTAGAGATTAGGGGTGCCTGGATGGCTCAGTCAGTTAAGCTTCTAACTTCAGCTCAGGTCCTAATCCCCAGGTCCTGAGATCGAGCCCCGACTCGGGCTCCCTGCTCCCTGGAGAGCCTGCTTCTCCCTCTCCTTCTGCTTCTCCCCCTGCTTATGCTCTCTCTTTCTCATGAATAGATAAAATCTTTTTAAAAATATATTGTAGATATTAACCCAATATCAGACAAATGGCTTGCAGATATTTTCTTCCATTATGTAGTTTGCCTTTCCACTCTTTTGATTGTTTCATATGCTACACAGAAGTTTTTAAGTTTGATGTAGTCTCATTTGTCTATTATTTTTCTTGTCTGTGGTTTTATTGTCATATCTAAGAGCTCATTGCCAAATTCAATCTCATGAAGATTTTTTCCTGTTTTCTTCTATGAGTTTTATGTTTTTTAGGTTTTACATTTAGGTCTTTATTCCATTTTGAGTTAATTTTTATTTATGGTTTAAGGTAAAGATCCAACTTCATGCTTTTGCATGTTAATATACAATTTTTTAACACCATTTATTAAAGAGATAATTATTTCCCCATTGTGTACCCTTGGCCTCCTTTCCAAAGATCATTTGACCAATATATGAAAGTTTATTTCTGGGCTATTTTGTCTTCACACCAGTACCATACTGTTTAGATTATGCTAGCTTTGTAGTATGTTTTGAAATCAGCATTGATGTTCTTTCTCAAGTTTGCCTATTTGGGGTCCTTTGACATTCCATATGAATTTTAGGATTTTTTTTCTATTTCTAAAATAATGTCATTAAGATTTATTTTGATAAGGATTTCATTGAATCTGCAGATCACTTCGAGGAGTATGCACATTTTAATAATGTTAAGCTTTCCAATCCATGAACCTGAGATATATTTTCTTTTATTTGTGTTTTCAATATCTTGCAGAAATTCTTTGTAGTTTTCAGTGCACAAGTTTTTTGAATCCTTAGTTAAGTTTATGTCTAAATATTTTATTCCTTTTGATGCTATTGTAAAGTGAATTGTTTTCTTAATTTCCTTTTGGGATTATTCATTGTTAGTATACACAAACACAAATGATATTGTGTGTTGATTTTGTATCCTGCAGCTTTGCTAAATTTCTTTATTAGTTCTAGAAGTTTTTTAGTGGAATCTCCTGGGTTTTATACATATGTCATCCAGCACAGATAATTTTATTTCTTCTTTTTCAACTTGGATGCCTTTTATTTCTTTTTGTTGCCTGAGTGCTGTGGCTAGGACTTCCAGTACCATGTCAAATAGAATGGCAAGAGTGTACATCCCTGCCTTGTTCCTGATGTTAGGCGGAAAGCTTTCAGTTTTTCACCACTGAGTATGATATTAGTTGTGGGCTTCTCATATATGGCTTTTATTTTCCCGAGGTAATTTTCTTCTACTACTAGTTTCTTGAGTCTTTTTATTATGGAAAGGTGTTGAATGTTGTCAAGGGCTCTTTCTATATTAACTGAAATACAGATCCTATGGTTTTTATCCTTATTCTGTTAATATGGTATATCACATTGATTGATTTTTATATGTTGAAGTAGCTTTGCATTCAAGAAATAAATCCTGTGTGATTATGGTATATGACCCTCTAAAAGTGCTACTGAGTTCAGTTTGCTAGTATTTGTTGAAGATTTTTACATCAATACTCATCAGGAACAATGGTCTATAGTTCCCTTTCCTTGTAATATCTTTGTCTGATTTTGGTATCAGGGTGATGCTGGTCTCACAGAATGAATTTCAAAGTGTTTTCTCCTCTTCAACTTTTTGGAAGAGTTGGAAAAAGATTAGTGTTAATTCTTCCTTAAATATTTGGTAGAATTCTCCAGTGAAGCCATCTGGTCTTGGATTTTCTTTACTGGGAGCTTTTTGATTATGGATTCAATCCTCTTACTCATTATATATCTGTTCAGATTATTTATTTCTTCTTGATTCAGTCTTGGTAGATTGCCTGTTTCTAAAACTTACCCATTCTTTCCCAGGTTATTCAATTTGTTGGCATATAAATGTTCATAGTACTCTCATGATCCTTTTTATTTCTATGGCATGAATTTTAATGTAAGCCCTTATATTTCTCATTTTATTTACTTGAATCTTCTCTTTTTGTTCTGACTCTAGCTAAGGGGTTTGTCAATTCTGTTAGTCTTTACAAAAAAAAAAAGCAACTCTTAATTTCATTGATTTTTCTACTGTTTTTCTGCTTTCTATTCCATTTATTTCTGCTCTAATAGTTATTACTTTATTCCTTCTGCTAACTTTGGATTTAGCTTGTCCTTTTTCTAGCTCCTTAAGGAAAGTTAGGTTACTTTTTTATTCTTTTTTAATGTAGGCATTTACCACTATAAACTTTGCTCTTAATACTCTTTTAGCTATGACACATAAGCTTTGGTATGCTATATTTTTGTTTTCATCTGTCTCAAGGTATTTTTTTTAATTTCCTATGTGGTTTCTTTTTTAACCTATTGCTTGTTCAAGAGTACGTTGTTTAATTTCCACATATTTGTGAATTTTCCAGTTTTCCTTTTGCTATTGATTTCTAGTTTCATTCCACTGCAGTCAGAAAATATACTTGGTATCATGTCAAACTTCTCAAATTTTCTTGTTTTGTGGCCTAATATGTGATCTATCCAGAGGAATGTTCCAGGTACACTTGAGAAGAACGTGTATTCGGCTATTGGATGGCATGTTGTTTGTGTGTGAGGTCTACCAGTTTTTGACTTAAAGCCTCTTTTTTCTGATAGAAGTATGGCCGTCCCTGCTGTGTTTTGGTTACCATT
The DNA here is from genome assembly GCF_009762305.2 of Zalophus californianus. Classification (NCBI taxonomy): domain Eukaryota; kingdom Metazoa; phylum Chordata; class Mammalia; order Carnivora; family Otariidae; genus Zalophus; species Zalophus californianus. The sequence continues at coordinate 50,763,093 of NC_045597.1, forward strand.
CACATGAAATATCTTTTGCTATCCTTTCAGTTTTAGCCTAGGTATGTCCCTGTATCTAAAGTGAGTCTTTCGTAAACAACATATAGATGTTTCTCGTTGTTTTTTGACTGCAGAGTTTAATCCATTTATATTCAAATTAATTATTGATAGGGAAGGACTTATTATTGCCATTTGTTTCTGACTTGCAGCTATTTTGTCCCTATTTTCCTCTCTTGCTGCTTTCCTCTGTGTATGTTGCATGTGTGTGTGCGTGCGTGCACGTGTGTAGCAGCATGCATTGATTCAGTCCCATTTTCTTGTGTGCATCTTCTATAAGGGTTTTCTTTATGGTTACCATTGGGGATTTCATAAGACATCTTATGGTTACAAATATATATTTCTAACTGATAAAAACCTCACTTCAATCATATACAAACACATTACACCTTTACGTCTCCACCCACTTTTTGTTATTGACATCACAAATTAAATCTTTTACATTTCATAGCGATCTACAGTTTTATAGTTATAGTTATTTTTATGCTTTCATCTTATATGTTCTAAATCTGAATTAAAAGTGATTTACACACCACTATTATAGTACCACATGACTTTGTATTTGTCTCTATATTTACTTTTAGTAAAGAGCTTCATATTTTTATATGTTTTTATGTTGCGGTGTAGTGTCCTTCTATTTGAACTTGAAGGATTCTCTCTGTCAGTTCTTTCAAGGCAGGTATAGTGGTGATAAACTCCCTTAGGTTTTGATTATCTGGGAAAGTCCATATTTCTCATTTTTTTTAAAGATTTTATTTATTTATTTGACAGAGAGAGAGAGAGAGAGCAGGGGGAGCAGGAGAGGGGGAAGCAGGCTCCCCTCTGAGCAGGGAGCCTGATGCGGGGCTCCATCCCATGGCCCTGGGATCATGACCTGAGCTGAGGGCAGCTGTTTAATGGACTGAGCCACCCAGGAGCCCCTCTCCTCATTTTTGAAAACCAGTTTTATTGGATATAGTGTTCTTGGTTAACTGTTCTTTTCTTTTAGCACTTTGAATATAATATCCCATTCTCTTCTGGTCTGTAATGTTTTCGCTGAGAAATCCACTGTTTATGAAAACTCTTTCGTACATGGAGATATTTTCCCTTGCTTCTTTCAAGATTCTCTCTGACTTTTCATAGTGAGATTAGATTACAGTGTTTCTTCATGTGGGCAGTCCTGTAAACTTTTTATTTATTTGTATATTTTTAAGTAAAATTGTACATATTATATGTAATACATGATGATGTGAAATATATATACATAGTAAAATGATTGCTACAGTCAAGCTAACTAACATATCACCTCCTGACATAGTTAACTTCTGTGTGTGAATGAAGAAAAACCTGAAAGCTACTCTCTTAGCATATTTTCAGTATCCAATACAGTGTTATTAATGATAATCATCATGCCAGGGCTTTAGATCTCTAGTATTCTCTTATGATCCTTTGTATTTCTATTGTATCAGTTGTAACATCTCCTCTTGCATTTCTGTTTTTATTCATTTAAGTTATCACTTTTTTCTTAGTCTAGTTAAATGTTTGTCAATTTTTTAAATCTTTTCAAAATGCCAACTCTTAGTTTCACTGATCTTTTCTACTGTTCTGCTAGTCTCTAATTTATTTCTGTTCTGGTCTTTATTATTTCTTTCCTTTTTCTAACTTTGGGCTTAATGTATTCTTTTTTAGTCCCCTGAGTGAAAAGTTAAGTTGTTAATTTGAGATCTTTCTTTTTTCTTACTGTAGGTATTTATCACTATAAAATTATCTCTTAAACCTGCTTTTGCTGCATCCCATAAGTTTTATATGTTGTTTTTCCATTTTCATTTGTCTCAAGGTATCTTTTGATTTCCTTGTAATTTCTTCTTTGACCCACTGGTTACTTAAGAATCTGCTATTTAATCTCCACCTACTTATGAATTTTCTTCCCATTATTAATTTCTAATTTCATATCTTTCAAGTCAGAAAAGGTATTTAATATGATTCAATCTCCTTAAATTTGCAAACGTTTATTTTGTGGCATAATATTCATTTTTATGGTTTCTATCTCTTTGTTGAACTTCTCATTTTGTTCATGTATTATTTTCCTGATTTTGTTTAGTTGCCTATATGTGTCCTCTTGTAGCTCACTGAGCTTCATTTGCATGATTACTCTGAAATCTTTGTCAGGCAGTTCGTAGATCTCCATTTCTTTGAGGCTGGTTACTGGTAGTTCATTTATTCCTTTGATGGTGTTATGTCTCCTTTATTATTTGTGATCTTTGTGGCCTTGAGTTGATGTCTGTGCACTGGGGCATGCCAGGAGCCTTTGTCCATAGGCTTCAGACTGGGACCAAGGGTCCCAGGCTGATGCTGGGGCAGGCTATCAACTTAGGGGCATAGTAGACAGCCTAGCACTTGAGACTGCGGGAGCTGGCCTGGGTTGTTACTTTTCCTCATTCCTTTTTTATTTTCTTCTCACTCAATCATTCTAAATGACTTGTCTTTGAGTTTGCTAATTCTTTCTTCCACTTGATCATATCTTATATTGAACCTCTCTGGTGAATTTTTTAATTCAGTTCTATTCCTCAACTCCAGGATGTTTGCTTCTTTTTTATGCTTCCTATTGACATGTTCATTTTGTTGATATGTTCATTTTGTTCATGTATCTTTTTCCTGATTTTGTTTAGTTATCTGTGTTCTCTCATAGTGCATTGAGATTTTCAAGGTGGTTATTTTGAATTCTTTATCAATTAACTCATAGATCTTTCTTTCTTTAGGATCAGTTTCTAGAGATTTATTTTGCTCCTTTGATTGGGCCATGTTTCTGGTTCTTTGTGCCTTCTGACTTATTTGCAATGATTTGTGCATTTGAAAAAAGAGCCACCTCTCCCAGTCTTTGTGGACTGTCATCATACCGGGGAAGAACTTCACCAATCATCTGGCTAGAGATTCCTGGAGCCTTTCAAGCCATATTTGATGAGGAGTATGGGGTTGTGTCTTTCAGTGCTTGTATTTCCCTATTTTTTTTTTTTTTTTTGGAGAAAGGATTTCTTTTCTTTTTTTTTTAAGATTTTATTTATTTATTTGACAGAGAGATGCACAGTGAGAGAGGGAACACAAGCAGTGGGAGTGGGAGAGGGAGAAGCAGGCTTCCCGTGGAGCAGGGAGCGTGATGCAGGGCTCGATCCCAGGACCCTGGGATCATGACCTGAGCCGAAGGCAGACGCTTGACGACTGAGCCACCCAGGCGCCCTGTATTTCCCTATTTAAGAGGTTGCTGGTTACTTTTTAGGAGCTTATACTTTCTTGCTGATTCTGGTATCTGTCTGTGGTTCTGAAGGCTCTCTGGGGCTTCAAGGAGCCAATGAGCTCTCTTTTATCCTCTCTGACCCCCAAATATCCAAAGTATGCCAGCTCCATCAGCACTCTGAGTCAAACGAGACAGAAACCAATTCTTCAAGAAGTCCCCTGAAAGCTGAACTGTTGGACATACACATTCCAGTCTTCTCTTTCCCTCCTGAGGTAGAAGCCATAAACTGGGCAGTTTTTCCTAATCCCTTTGAACTGTGCTAGCTTCTGTCTGAAGTGGTTGGAGGTACTCTGGTGCTGCAACAAGCCAATGAGCTCTCTTGTTTTCATCTGCCCCTCAGATCCAAAGTATACTGGCTCCTGGTCAGCGTTCTGAGTCAGCTGGGCAGCAACCAGTCCCTTGCGCAACCCCTCAAAAGCCAAAATGCTGGAAAAATATTAGGTTCTTCTTTTTCCCCTCAAGGAAGAAGCTGTAAGTTGGGTTTTTTTCTCCTGACTGCAGTGAGCTATGCCACCTTGGGGTAAGGGCTGATGTGGCTGAATCAAAATGGTTTTCCTTACCAGTTAAAATGCAGCTGTTCTTGGCCTTGAACTTGCTTGAAGTACTGATATTTCTTTTTTTTTTAAGATTTTATTTATTTATTTATTTATTTGAGAGAGTGAGAATGAGAGACGAAGAGAGAGCACATGAGGGGGGAAGGGTCAGAGGGAGCCGATGCGGGACTCGATCCCGGGACTCCAGGATCATGACCTGAGCCGAAGGCAGTCGCTTAACCAACTGAGCCACCCAGGTGCCCCGAAGTACTGATATTTCTTAACTAGTTTCTGGAATTCTAATAAGAGCTTTTCGGACCATATACTTTTGTCAAGTCAGTATCTCTGTGGGGGAATGACATCTGGGGCTTCTTATTCCTCCACCTTGCAGATGTTACTCCCCAGCTTGCTGGTTTTTTAAAAGAGCATATTGTTGTATTTAAAAGAATAACTTAATTTTTAATTTTTTGTCTTAAAAGATGGATGTGATTTCACATGGTATATACTCCCTGGTCTCAGAGCATATAATTCTGTTTCTTTTACCCTCTATCCAGAAGGAAATCAGATCAACTCTTTTTCAGATATAAAGATATGATTGATCAACAGAAATCTCATTTAATGGACTCAGCTCACCTAGAATAGAACAAATGTGGAAATGAAAAGAGGATTACAGTCCTATTCTAAATAATTACAGAAGACTCCAGTTACTATGAATTCAATCAAAATCTACTTTAGCTTTTGTGTACCCAAAGAGAACAGGAAAAAGAGGTTTGAGCACTTTCTCTGCAACTTACTGTGTGATCTTAACACAAGTTATTTCACTTTTCCTAATCTCCATTTCCTCATCTATAGAATGAAGATGATGACAGCATCTGCCTCACAAGTTTATTGTTTATTGTGGAGATTAACTATGATAATGAATAAGAAGTAATAGATGTTCAAAAATATTATCTATTACTATTAACTATGCTATGTAAATATCACTAACTTCACTACCAGATTCCCCCACTTATGCCACCATGATAAGAATAATTTCCAATGCAACAATTCTCCTTTCTACTAACCTGCATGATCATGTGTGTCCTATCTCAGGCTTAGGCTAATTAACACATGTTTACCCAAATGACTCTCCAGGTAATTCTGCTCACTGAAGCCTCTACCTTTGAAAATTTTTGTGTGTTTTAATATTAAAATGTGTCTTATACAAAATATACAAGTGACACTGCATCTCTTTTAGTACCCCTTCAAATAGTCTTTGCTAGCATTGCTAAAAAAAACTTTTTTTTCCTAAATAAACAAACTAACGGAAAAGAAATGGATTCTGAATTATATAGCCTCTGTACATTAGCCATAAGAAAGTAAAGCAGGGAATTTGGCTATCATTAAGTTAACTTAATCAATGACAACAGTGAAACTGAGTGGTATTAAAAAGAGCATTTTCTCTGAAGCTGAATAATCTAGCCTATTTAAACTGATCAAATTATCTGGAGATCTTGCCTGTTCTTCATTTTTGTGCCAGGTAGAAGCAAATACATTGAGTTTCTTGGAAAAATTTGTTACATTACATAACATACATTAATTATCTTACCACTAAATAAAAAATTACCCCTGAATTTAGCAACTTTAAATGACAAATATTTATCTCACAGTTTCCGTTGGTCAGAAGTTCAGGCACAGCTTGGCTGGGTCTTCTCCCTAAGGATATTTCACAAGGTTACAATCCAGGTGTCGACTGAAGCTGCAGTCATCTCATGGCTTGATGGGCAGTAGGACACATTCCTGACCTCCCTCATGAGACTGTCAACAGGTCTCAAGTCTTTGCCAGCTGTTGACCAGAGATGCCAATTCCTTGCCATGTCAGCTTCTCCATAGGGAAGCTTAGAATGCAGCAGCTGGCTTCCCTTTTGAGCCAGTAAAAGAAGGAGAGAGGGTGCTTCAGCTGGAAACCACAGACCTTTTGCAACTTCATCTTGGAAGTGACAACCCATTGCTTTTGCCACATGCTTTTCACTGGAAAAAAGTCATAAGATCCAGTCTCCTCACAAGGGTAGGGAAGTACCCAAGGGTGTTTATACCAGGAGGCAAGATCACTGGGGACCTTTAGGAGGCTCTCACACATAGATCAATAGGAAATGAGCAGGAAAGAACAACTGAAAATACTGGGTAAGTAAGGTAAATTAGGTTCTTTGCTTTCTGGATCTTTTATTCCTAATGCCAGTCAGATAGTAAGAGAATATAAATTGTTTTCAAGTGAAGAGTTTCCACTGCCTTTTATGATGCCAAGTTTAGAAGTGCAGGATTTTAAGAGGGATTCTTCAAGAGGAAGAGCTCAGCACCAGCCAAGGCTAATGAGCGAACACCATGATACTATTTCTAGAAGTGTCACCTTTCTGGTGATCTTTTTCTTTAAAATCCCCCTGGAGGTCTGCATTTATGTCCTTTGACTAGGGAATGTGCAGTAGCTCACTACAAAAAGATGGAGTCCCACAGGAGGAAAACTTCTACAAAATATTATTTATTCTCTTCCTCCCTACTTATTCTAAAAGGAAGGGAAATTGAAATAGAAGAAACTTTTGAACACAGCATGAATGCAGAGCTTGTAACTGTCGTGTTACTTTTAGTTTAAACTTAAGCCTCTCTTATTCTTCCAGTAGACCCTTTGAAACTGCTGCTGTCAATGCAGAGGAGACCACGTTATTTCAGAGTGACTACTTTTCAAGCAACACCGCATCTAAGTTAATTAAAATGCCTACATTGTTTTCCTTCTTGAGCCTTAACAGCTTTGAGGAAAAAGCAGACAATTCAACTGCCAGGGGAAAAAAGTAAAGTCAAACAAATTGACAAAAAAAATCATGGGCTGAATGTAATCATCACCACATCCTTCAAACTGTACATTTCTTTAACTGCGCCATTGTTTTCAACTTGTTCCTTCTTGTAGCATGCTGATGACCAACTGTCCTATTTACTTCTGAATTTTAATGACCATGTCATTATCAATTACAATGCTTCGGGGCTCACTCCCCTTCTATGAGGCCACTGGGCTGCTGCTGTGAGCTTTGTTGGGTCTGGAAGTGAGATGAGTGAGCCCTACCAGCCTAGCCCCGTGCATAGGCAGGGCAGACAGTCACATGCTGTGACAGAAGCAAAGCAACCTATTAAAGTATTTAAATTCATAGTGTTTAAAGTGTTAAATTCATATATTCAGGACTCCTGCTTGCTGTCTGCTAGTCTCCTACTTTGCAAACACTGTAGAGAGAGATTAACTCCTGTAGATACAAGTAATTGGAATGTGAATTCACTAACCAGGTTGCTTTTCTTTGGCATTGTAAGGACAAAGAAATCGAAAGATCACAGACCATTTATAGAGACAGTACCTTCAATCCTAGTTCTTTCTCCTCTCCCTTTACCCCCGCCCCCCTCAGGACAACCGGTAAGAATCTATTAGACATGATAACATGGTAACAAATCTGTGCTGGAACCTGAACTATTTTCACTTGGGATGATTAGTCTTATGTGTCAACCTGGATAGGCTATAGTACTCAGTTACTTAATCAAACACTAATCTAGGTATTTTGCTGATGTAATTTACATCTACAGCCAATCAACTGTACATAACGGAGATTAGACTCTATACTCTGGGTGGGCCTCATCCAGTCAGTTGAAAGGATACAAAAGCAGAAACTAACATTTCCCGGAAAAGAAATTCTGCCTCAAGATTTCAGCACAAAGGCAGAATATATATATATATTTGGAAGTCACTTTAGAAAGCTTTCTTCTCTTTCATTCCCTTGTCCAATCCAATCAGCTCTACTTCATATATATTTCCGAAATGAGGGTAAGAGGAAAGTAGAAAGACACAAAAGAGTTTGAGTCTATAAAATTTGGTCACCAATCAAATGTGTTAAATGGGGGAAGAGGAACACAGGGTAATTCCCGGGTTCTTCTATTAGCTAACTGAGTTTGCCGTGATGTCTCTCATTGAGACAAAAAAATACAGAGGAAAATACATTTTTCAGAGAAGATGGGTTTAATTCTGAAATTCTGATTTTGAGATATCTGTGAGACTGCCAGGAGAAAATGTGCAAGACTTGCTAGACTTAGGAGCTTCGTACTCAGAGCACTCTTGGTCAGGAATAGAGAGAGATGACAGCCTCTCAGCCTACATGTGCACTCACCCGGGAAATTCAGGAGGCAAAAAAAATGATGACGGGATGCTAGGAAAGAGGAAACATGCTGTCAAGATGATCAGAAGACATAAAGGAAATCAAGAAGGAGCAGTTCAGATGACCTAGAAAGTACTTCATTTTCTTCTTTTCTTTCTTCCCACAGAAAGGCCCAATGCTGAGAAGAAAAACTGAGGTAAAGATTTAAAAAGTACCCAATAGTATCAAAAACTAGGTAGTTATTTGGTGACCTGACCAAGAGCAATTTCAACAGAACAGAAGCCAGAAGGCAGCAGACTGCATAATCGATGAGATGTGGGAAACTGGAGAAAGTGATTATACCCCTGAAGGGAAGAAAAGAAATAGAGTAGTAGCTGGAAGATAATGAATGTTGAAAGAGGAATGCATTTTTTAACTATGCAAGAATCTAAAGCCTTCAAATTAAGGGGTATTTCTGTGTTGTTTGTTTTAACTAAGGGAGAGTCACTCTATAATATATTTACATGCTGAGAAAAAAGAAGAAATAGAACAGGTGTTCTTAATTTGAGAAATGCCTGGATGGTCTGAAGAGGCTCCATAAATCCCAGAAATTGTAGATAAAGACTGTATATACTATTCTGTGCAAGTTAGTTTTTCTGTGGACCCAGTTTTGAAGGTCTCTTGAAAACATACATGTTTAAAAAATTGGTTGAATGAGTGGATGAATCAAATAATCATGGGGAGCTGTGATCCCAAAAATGGCCAACAGAATCCTTAAAGATAAAATCAAGAGAAAACCTAAGAAGTATTTTATACCAAGTGAAATAATATTTACATTAAAAAACAGAAGGTTTGAAAGATCCCAAAGTGTACTTCACTGGATACGGCAAGCAATTCTTAGCTGTGAGACATCTAAGCTGCAGGGGGGTATGGCCGAAGCAAATCTGGTGTTCTGGTATATTTTCCAGTGCCTAAAGTACCAGACAAACTATATATGCCTTGAAGACAGCCTCTTATTTTTGACAAATAGAACTTTATTGATATTATCGATTTCTAACCCTTTCTCTCTCTCTTTTTACACGACTTTGTATCCCAACCAAAAGTCTTTTGTTAAATAAACATTAAATAAATTTTCTTTCTCTAGGAATGGCTTTAGATAGGGCAGCTCATCTTAGCTCAGTGTTAGGTCTCAGTCTCTGAGAAGGTCATGAGCAGAGGAGATGAGTTGCACTCACTTTGAAAGAAATGCTCACAAGTGTTTCTTTTAATGAGAGTCTGGAGAAACAGCTGGGGAGATACTCAAATGGGAGGTGTTCCATCTTGGAAGGTTAACATCGAAGCAAATGCTACACACCAAACAAACCACAAATATTTAAACTGTAAAATGAAAGGAAAGAAAAGATATATTCTAAATCTGTATTAAAAGTAATGCCCTGTAGCTGTATAAAACTCTAGCGAGGGTTATGGAATGAATCTTTAATGGCATCATTTATGCTTGTCCCAATGCACTATGTTCACAGTGAGAACTGCCTACAAATCTTGATGTACCATTTTATTGCACAGAAAACTGCCCATCATCTCACAGAACAACAATTGTAAATTAGAAATATATTCTGTTTGGTTTGAGCCAACAACACATTTGGAAATTTATGAAGTTACATAAAAGTACACAAAAGCATTTCTGAGACAGTTGTGTCTTTTCTTCTGGTCTTGGGATTCCGAGAAGGGGAGTCCAGGCTGCTTCATCAGCAGAGCAGCTCTACCTGAGTGTGGCCCCCAACTCCTCTGAATCCAGCTGGTAATGATCCCTACATTCCCCAACCCCAACCCTGGGGCCTAGCAGAGATTACTCAATGACCATGAAAGTTTCTGAATCCTGAGAAAAAGTAACTTACATGGCATGAGCGTGGTTGGGTATGCTCCTGTCTCTCATGTTACTCAGTTACATTTTAAGTAAACAAGACTTTAATATATAGGTATGAAATGCATGTCATGGCAATTTCAGACATTAGAAACTGCTGAATCCAAGTTTTCGAGACCAAAAAAAAAAAAATACTTGTATAAAAACTTACTATATTTTAGGTGGTTTTCTTTTTTTTATCCTGTTTTATCAAATTTGGGCTTTTTAAAAAATTAGTAAAACAAGAGATTACTCTTTCCCTAGCTCCATTTTGTTGGGACTGCTGTTTAGTCCCAAATTAAATATTGATAAAAATCTTAAAGAATGAGTTTAACTTTCATTTAGTCTTTGAATATTCTTTGGGTTAATATTGTTTCATGTCAAAATCAAATGCCAAATTTAGCAACCAATTTCCAGATTTATGTTGATCACATGAACTAAGTTTCCAAAAGACAGAGAGCACTAGGTAGACAGGACTGATAATTACATTTTGCTTTTACAAAGTTAAATCCAAATTCTATATGAAAGATGTATCTAGATCTAAATAGACTCAAGCCCTCACTTTCTTCTCATAGAGAATAGTTTCAAATAAATAATTAGAAAGTTCAAGAGGACAGAAAAATTCTTAGCAATGAAGAAAATAATTTAAAGGTAGGACTGGAAACATAGAGTAAATTTTAGCAGATATTTACAGTGCTCTGGAAGAATTATGTCTACACATAGCCTGTACTAACTTGAGAGCTAGTGAGGAAATGATATAGAAAACATAAGCTGATTTTAACAAAAAAATTAACTAATAATTTCTTATTCTATGTAGACAAAACAGGTACTCATGCTAATTGCAAATAATATAGCCAAAATATGCCTGGCTACGAGGGTGACCTTACTGAAACAAAGGAGAATTAGTCATCAAATAACATCACAGGAAGAAGTTGCTTATAATTATCAAATGAAACATATCTGAATATAATACAATATAGCATAGGTAACATTAAAACATTCTTGAAGTCTTGAGAACTCTGAAGATTTCCACTAACAGAAATCTAGTAAAGATGTTTGAATAAAACTACAGATATGTTTTGGATATCATACTAAATAATGGCTGACAAAGCAGGTTTTATTTGTTTGTAACAGATTACAAACACTCTTGTCCTATTACACTGATTTCTCTTTTGAAGGTTAATCCTTCTTCAAAATACAGGATTTTTGACTATCAAACATTTACTTATCATTGTCTATTCTTTCAGAATTACTATGGTCACTCAGTTTCTTATGCAGAAGGACAAAGAATATTTATTTCTGAGCAATTTTATTGTAAATTGAGAAATTATTTAAGAATGGAAAAGACAGGAAATTTCTTTTCCGGTGACTGAAAAACAGGAAGAAAAAAATGGAAAACCAATTGAAGCAGGTTATAAGATGAAGTTAGCTGACAAACAAAATTCCCTATTACTTTAAGTGAATTTGTTTTAAAATGCCCAAATCCTTAAAAGTTACATATTTAATTTTGAATAAAAATCCCAGAATAAAGAGACTTGATTTTTTCCCACAAATAAAGCCCCATTTAACATGACTTTAAGTAAAATTATGGAATTTCTTTGTCCTGCTTGTACTTGACAAAAATGTCTCCTACATCCAAATGAATTGTTGAATTAGATAATCTACTTCCCAAAGGCTTCAATTAGCTTTAATACACGAAATAATCAAAGGAGCATTGATTCTCCTATAATGCTGAAAAAATAATCCATTAGAATAAAAAGTCTAAATAAATTGCTGCTTTAAGATGTAGTACATATCTTCTATAGTAGACAACTTCTAAGATGGCCTCATTGAGTCTTCCATGCTCTGTGTCACCCTTTTCCTTTGTATGTAGACTGCACCTAGTGACTCCCTTCTAATACACAGAATACAGCAAAAGTGATATGAGACATTTCTGACATCAGATTTCAAAAGGTCTGTGGCTTCTGTCTTGTTTGCCCTCCCTCACTCTCTTGCTGTCTTGCTCTGAGGCAAGCCAGCTGCCATGGAACCACCTTCTGGAAAGGCCCACATGGCAAGGAACTGGCCAACAGCCAGTGAACACCTGAGGCGTGTCAGTAACCACTGAGTGAACATGGCAGCGGATCTTTCCCCAAATGGGCCTTGAGATGACTACAACCTGGTCAACACCTGTGAGGAAACCTGAACCACAGACACCTACATGCTCTTAGATTCTTGACCCATAGAAATCTTGACCTAATAAATCTTTGTCATTTTAAGCCACTAAGTTTTGGGGTCATTTGTTATGCAGCAATACATACCTAATACATCATCTAAAATTGAACGCAATTTGGGCTCATGCCTAGGAAGTTTTGGTATCTGGCAGAAATTATATTCCTCAGTGGAAACATTCTTACAAAACATTTGCGTACAAGTGGCACCAGGATAGTCATAATCAAAGATATTCGTAAGAAAAAAATATGCAGTCAAAGGGGTCTTCTTTTTTTTTTTACAAATTATTTTGATAATTGTTAACATAATTTGGCAATAATTTTATTTTTACCTTTTTTAACCACTCAGACCTTTTTCATAATTAAGTGATATCTTAATAGTACATGGAAGGTTTTGAAGGAAAAATGACACTGATGTCTTAAATCATCAATAAATAAATTAAAATTTCTAGAAAATATAAAGAAATTCATGTCATCCAAATACCACTGTTAATTCCCCTATTGGAATATCCTCCCACAAAAGACATTTCCACATAGCTCCAAATCAGGTTTCCTCATCAATTTTTCCTCTTCTCTGTTAGAGATTTAATAGGAAATGAAAAGGGAAAGCAATCAGATCAGTGGGATAACAGGGTTGGCAGATCTAATAATCAAAGGGCTCCACAGTCTCAGTACCACACACTACCCCTGAGCTTGCTGTGTTACACGTGCCTACAATGAATGTTTCCACATATTCGGTTCTCTTTCTTACACAAGTTTTTGGTTATAATCTTCCCATTGTAAATAAACAACGGCACATGTGTTTTAATTCGTATGTCAAGTATCAATTATTGGTATTGTCTGTGTTAAGGAGTCTGAAGCTCAGCAACAAAGAAAGTTAAGACCTTTTTAAAAATCACTGCCATTTTCCTAGGAGGGGACTGTGGACTTGATAACACATTGTCATCTATTTGTTATCTCTACTGTGTGCTGTCCACCCTAAAATTTTATAATGATTCAGGTGCAGTAAATGTTCCAGTCTTGTCTGATGATGTTTGGATGCCAAGTACAGAGAATAATTATAATTAATTTTTAATGGCTGAAGTTACTTGGACCTTTGCTTGTCCAAATGGATGAATTTTTTTTACCCTCATCAAGTGTATTTAATCATCTAACCCAGATACAAAAAAAAAAAAGTGTGTTACACTAAGAAAGGACTTCCTTCATAAATCACTAATGAGAGGTCTAAGTGGGAAAGAAAAGACTTGAAACCTAAAATGTAGGAAGGTAACTAATGCAGGATGAACCAACATTTTGTGTCAAGATAATAACTCTTTCCATTTTCACCTTGCTGTGCTTTTAATATAAGTTTAACATGAAAATCTCCAGACATAAAATAAAATAAAGTAAAAGGGCAGTGGGCACTTCAAAACTTCCAATATCTAACTGAAAAATCTTTGTCCTAATTAGCCATCTGCTATTATATTGCAGAGATTCATAGGATATAATAATGACCCTTACATCTTTTCACTCCTTATACTCTAGTATCATATTGTCCCATTAGAGGGAGAGAGGCTGTTTAAGGTCTCTTAATAGCCAGGTATGCTCCATCTGGAGAAGCAGCTATTAATTCTAATGTCTTTTGTATTAACACATCAAATCAAAGGAATCTGATAGATTGGAACTAATGGAGCCCCTGCTTCCCTAGAATATGTCAATATATCCTGCATTTCCAAAATACTCTTCAAAAGTTTTTTTTAATTCATATTGAATATAGGAAGAAGTTTAAGAAAACTTTCTCAAAGTACACAATGCTCACAATATTCACAGAATCCCCTCATTTTAAACTTCAAGTTAATTAAATATCTGCTGCTGCAGAGTCCGATTTTATTTTCTTCCAATATTGCAAAGCTCACAGAACTCCCTCTCACTACGATTTCCTAGACTATTCATTTATTTACTCATTTTTTTTAACTTAAGACTTTCTGTTGACTCATAGTCTCAGCGTCTCTTCAGAGATTCAGAGTAACATGGGTATTTTATAAGGAAAGCTTTGGAAATCTTCCATAATGTTTGCGATGCAACACTGATGAGAGACACAACACCATAATCCTCAAAAATACTATTCCATCTCCACCTCCAATCTCAAAGTTCTGGGGCTTTAGATCCACCCATCAGCATTCCATGACAGGCAGTGGAACATACCATTCCATGGTGACCTTCAACCAGCTACTCCAGAGCCCAAATGCCCTTTCTCCCTCGTAAAAAAGAGGAGAGCTTCTTCCTTCACTTTTATGCAACTGTATGGAGGTACTGATTAAGGTCAAACTCTCAGAAGTCCAAAGAAAAAGATATTCTAAAAAAAGTAACAATAATAATCAACATCAAAAACTAATGATGCCATGAATGGTGATTAACATAACATAATAATAAAAAATAATAATAATAATCAGGGAAAAGGAACTGTGAAGATTGTACATGTGCTGGATCTTTCTCTTGAGATGCATCTCTGGGTGGGACAGACTTTTATATGATTAAAAAGAGTACTTAAAGTTCATGCAAACCCATAAGTTAGAGGATAGACTTTTCAGGATATAAAATAATTCCTCATTTTATTAAAAAAACTAAAAAATTAAAAAATAAAATCTTAAGTCCCTTTAAGTGTTTGTTTATAGACTATTAAGAACTTCATATAGTGAGAAACTCAATACTGAAGTGTTTCAAATTACGTTTTTAAAAATATTTTATTTATTTATTTGAGAGAGTGAGAGAGCACTAGAGGGTGGGAGGGGCAGAGCGAGAAGCAGAGTCCCCACTGAGCAGGGAGCCCAATGTGAGGCTAGATCCCAGGACCCTGGGATCATGACCTGAGCTGAAGGCAGATGTTCAACCCACTGAGACAGCCAGGTGCCCTCAAATTACTCTTGATTAAGTATCAGAAATTATAAGGAATGCATCTGATGAGTTGTTGAACACTACATCTGAAACTAATAATGTACTATATGTTGACTAACTGAATTTAAGTTAAAAAAAGAAAAGAAATTATAAGGAAAATTAAAAGTTATAATAATAAAAGAACATTTACATGTCCATTTTCAGTTTTAGTTTTTAACTTACTAGGCAATTACAAACCTACTTGATTAAAATGCTGAATACTCCACTTACCTTCCATGGCCTTGCCCTTCATCACCATGACAATCATTTCCTCTTGGATGCATGTGTGGATGGATGGATGGATGGATGGATGGATGGATGGATAGATAGATAGATAGATAGATAGATAGATAGATAGATAGATAGATCGATCGATCTCCATTTATCTTTTCTTCATTTATATGCCACCAACCTAGTCCAAGCTCCATCATCTCCCGCTGACCTCCTTCTGCCACGGCCTCAAGGACAGACCCTTCTACCTCTTCTCCACAACACCCTTTCCAAACTCATCTCACTTCCATGCCCAACACTTTTCTTGCTCTCCATGCTCCATCCATACCTTCCTCCCTGCATTTCCACCAATTCTTCATGGTTTCTCCAAATACTAAGTCTTTACAATCCTCTTCCCACTCACTATCTTTCATGCTTTTTCCAGTTCTTTTTCTCATTTGTACCAATTGTTTCTTTAACTCACCAATCCCCAAAAGTGTTGGATTGTACCCACATCAGTAAAATTTTTGCACTTGCAGCCTAGTAAAAGTAGACACACACAAACACACAGAGATACACTCATTAACACATACACATTATATATAGTTATAAATATGCTATGTATGTATGTATATATAGTTATAAATATGCTAACTATGCTATTGTATGTGACAAAAATACATGAAAATAGAAAACGTAAAGGATAGTCTAAGGACGAAATTTAAAAATTGTATTTTTAGTAGTACTTACTAAAGACTTAAAAGCTTCTTTCTTCACTAAAAAATGTTTTCAATAATATTTTTATGAGAAATGCAATTAAATATGTAGTGATTTGAAAGTCTGCTGCTTCTAAATTCTGTTTGTATATATATGTATATATATATATGGTTATTTTACATTATATAATATATAATATATATACAAAGTTATTATAGCTGAAAAAAAGATACCTCACAAAGGCATATAAACAGCAGAATTCAGTAATTGTCCCTAGAGTCAAACTGACCAGATTAACCTGGTTTACCCATGTTCTAGTGCTATGATCTTCAGGAGGGTTACAAACTTCTCTGTACCTATTTCCTTATCTGAGAAAAGACAATAATTGTATCACCTTCCCAAGAGTTTTGATGATTAAATGAGTGAACATGTAAATCACTAAAAAACAGAAACTGGCTCAGGAAAAGTTCTTTATTAATGCCAGCTAACACTATTGTGTTTATAACCTCAGAGATACACCATAGCACTTTGCATACTTCTGGCTTCACTTCTCTGCTTTGCAATGAATTATCATAGAATGAAAATATTTTAAATGTGATGCTAACTCTGTGCCCTTGCCCCATAATCATTCTTATAAATTTCAGCCAAGCTGCCACTATATGAGTCTATACCTCCATAATTTGTCTGCAAATTGTTTTAATTAAAGCGTAAGTCCAGTACATCGTTTTCTTTAGTCAAGTGGCTCACAAAAATAATTACTTTTATATTTCATTATTAAAACAAAATCATGCAAATACCATAAGCTCAGGCATGTTAGAAACATCTGTTCCTTCAACCAACTGTACAGCAAACCTCCCACATTGTCAATTTGTTCTAATACTTGTTTCTTCAAATATTAAACAGTATTTTCTTTGTGCCAGTATTTACTGCCAAAGGAATGTATTTTAGTTTGTATCTTACTGTTCCCTACTATTCTCAGCCGTTTTTATTATACCACGAAAACCACGTGGCATTTTGAATTCTGTTAATAAACAGGAAATCTCAGAGGTTTTTAAGCATGTGTCTTTATGCTTAGTGAGGACACAGAGTGCCGCGTTAGGTATCACAAAACATTAAGCATAATTGAAAACATTATAGGACTTTGTCCTCCTGCTTTGGTTTCTTAGGTTTCCTAGTATCCCTGGCTAATTTCCTAAGGCATTCTGTGCACTCTCTGAGTGGATCATCATTGCTTTACTTCAGCATGTGTCCTAGGAAGAACTCAAACAAGGAATGGGAGAGTCAGCTCTACCATTTTCTTGTGCACGCTCCTTGCATTATTATTACTGTGTTCTTCAGTTGTGATCTCCATATGGTCACTATTTTGTCAAGCAATCTGTTCATTTTGTGAGGATTAATGTGGCTGACAATATAATCTTACATGATATGACCTATGCAAAAGTAGACTGTGATATGTCTCAATATACCCTGAACCAATAGAAGAGTGAACACACCATGGGCAGCCTCTCATTAGAGAGCTTCCCCACCTGAACATGGCTCAGGGCTGACGTAGAGATCAATTTAGGGTGCCCACATGTGTCCACATATTATTAAATAATGGCCAAATGTGTTTTCATTCTAATTTGTAGGTAAACATACATATGTAACTTCTCTTACTGTCTTGGTGCTCCACCAATGGAATGCTTTGTATGTTGGTGCTCCAGGGTATGTCACATCTATGTTGTTGGGTTTTTTTTTTGGGGGGGGGCTGGGTTTCGTTTTGTTTTGTTGTTGTTTTTCTCTGTTGCCATTCTGATTTTGTTTATTTATTTGAGTATAGTTGACACACGTCACCTCCACTTCTGAGGGCCATTCATTATCTCTTTTCTCAATCATCACTTCTTCAGGAGTGCATATCAGGGCCATGAGTGACTGAGGAGAAGTGAAAGCCTTATCTGTTGACTCTCTATGGCAATATATCTTTTTGAGGAGTCATCATGTTGCTTTTATACTCTTGACAGAAACAAAGTCAACATGAAAATTGGGTAGACTGGTCTAGCAATGTACCTTACTCCATATGGTAGAGCAGGAAATAAAGATGAATTGGTTTTAATATGTCATTCTGGCCACTCAGGAGTACAAATAGTCCCTGATTTTGATCTAGTGGCAACATACATTCTTTATTTTTATTTCATTTTTTAAATTGGCTTTGATGTTTTCTAAATTATATCTCTTGGCTTCATTTTGAGTCTCTTATTCTAAAATTCACAAGTTTCCCTCAAATTGAATTGGAAGACGCCCAGATAACTGGGTCTGAAAAGAGATGGCCGCAGAATATAAAACCTAGAAATAAAACTTAAAAACAATTCAGCAAAGAAGACAATTTACAGAAATAGGTTTCATTTATGAATCCTTCAAAGAGAAGTAATACACACACACACACACACACACACACACACACACACACAAAGAAACAGAAGTTTGGCTAAGTAGTGATTAAGGTTGACAGACATGAGAATATCTACAAACGTTGTAAGGCATGCACATTAAGGAGTGAGAAAATTTTTCAAGTAGAATTCTATACATGAAGTCAAGAGATGGTAAAATGCATGCTTTTGGAAATACTTTTGAGAGTAGAAACTTTTAGAATAAGAAATAAAGGTTCCTCAAGGGGAAGGATAAAGAAATAATAATCACCTGTTGCTCCTAATTACATGGGAAAAAACATTCTGGAGGGTGTGTGGTGAAGAAAGTTCTAAAACCTCAAAACAAGCTATTGGATTGGTTGAATTACTTGATTTTTCCACATCTGATTTTTCAAATTCAATCAATTTCCTACCAGCTTTTCTACTTTGCCATCTGTTTCTAAAGCAAAACTCAACACAAGTCTGTGGAGGATGAGTTTTGTTTTGTTTCTTTTCTATCTAAGTTTTAGTGACTCATGTCTAGGCTAAATTCCAGGTTGAATGGATCATCAAAATCCAGCATCGCACCCACATGTTTTCTAAAATTCGGGCAGAGCATGTTGTCTTTCTTGATACATTACATTTGAGCCACGGAAATAGATTTACTATGCTAAAAGGCATCCAAATAGCACACGCAGTAGTGCTTCTTAGGTAAAGAGATAGTTAACAAGCATTTCAATACTGTTCATCTCTACTGAGTACCAAATTCTTCGCTGTTCTTAATGCATTTTTAAACTGTTTATTCTAAATCTGATAGTTCTTATGCAAATGAATTTGACATACACTGTGTAGGATAATCTGGCACATGTTGACATGTAAGGATAAACAACCTGCACACATTTACCGTTCTGATTATGTTATGGATGATCCTGAGTTCAAATTTGTATAAGAACTCATTATTATATCACAATAAATTTCCATACAACAGTAATTCTTTCATTCTTCCTGTGGATAAAGAATGCATTTGCCCTTGAGCTTTGGAAGAAAATAAATAAAAAATACTGTGCATAAATAAAGACCAAAAACCTATGTCAACATAACAATCCCTAACAACTGGGGCAAAAATAATATGAGGCTCAACTGAGAAACAATGCATGAGAAATGGTTGGTATACACAAGTTACTCAATAAATAGTGGTTATTGTTATGAGACTTAAAACAACTCTATAAAACTCTGATTTTTAGTTTTTAAAGGAATACATGAGGCAACGAAATGCTGTTCTTTTTCACACTAAAGTCATGACTCATTCAGGAAAAAAGAAAAATCCATTTCAAGGCTATCTAATATAAAGACTTACACAAAAGTGTGCACAAGAAATGACAGGTTTGCACTGAGGTGCAGGAAAAGATCCTTGGGTGTCAATTCAGTGTTTACTGAGTTCCCACTCAAGTGCTGAGCAAGTTATTTACTTGGTGTACTTAGTGGAGACCTGAGAGTCCACAGGTACAAAGTTTTGCTACAAGAGGAAAATACTCCTACAAACCACCTCACAAAAATGTGAACTCAGCCGATTACCATTAAAATCTGCATCCCTTCAGGTACTGAATTTGTTTCACTTTGAATTATTTGCATATGATTAAATAGTTGTTGATTTCTAGAAATGCATTCTGAAATTTTAAATGTAAATTGGTGCTCTTCAATAGATTCTAAACTTCTTAAGGGCAGAGGCTATTTCCTTGACCACCTTTGTTAAATACAAATGGTTTATGAACTTACAGATTTTATTCTTCATAACTGTAATGATAATGTTCAAAATAAGACATGTGGGGGAAAATTATGTGATTTGATACCATTTTACAGCTTCAATTTTTACTTTATTTTTAACAGCCTTACTGATATAATTGACATACAATTTGATAAGATTTAAACATGTACACAACCATGAAACTGTCATGGCCATCAAGATAATTAACATACCCATCACCCCTGAGTGTTTGCTCACGCCTCCTGTAATCCCACCCTCTGGCCTCTCTTCACTGCTCCCTCCCTGGCCAGTCAATGGATCTTTGTTTTGCTAATATTAATTAGTTTGCATTTATAAGAATTTTATATAAATGGATTCATATATAAGCTTTTATATCTCTTTACATATGGCAATAATGCAAAGATTCATCTCTGTTGTATCATATATAGTTCATTCCTTTTTATGCCTGAGTAGTATTTCATAAAAATCAATTACCGCAATTTGATAATCCTTTCACCTGTGGATGGTTAGCTGAGCTGTTTCCACTTTTTAGCTATTACAAACAAAGCTACTATGAACATTTATGTGCATGTCTTTATATGGACCTATGCTATCATTTCTTTTAGGTAAATACATAGGAGTAGAATGGGTGGGTCAAATGTTTGATGAATGTTCAACTTTAAAGAAACTATCAGACTGTCCTCCAAAGTGGTTGTACCTTTTACATTCCCAGCAACATTGTCTAAGTTCTAGTTGTTTCACACCCTCACCACTGTATACAGTCAGGGTGTTTGTTTTTATTATTTATTTATTTATTTTTAAAGATTTCTGTCTTTATTTTGAGAGGGTGGGGGAGAGGCAGAGGGTGAGGGAAAGAGAGTCCTAAGCAGACTCAGCGTTGAGCAGGGAGCCTGATGTGGGGTTCAATCCCACGACCCTGAGCTCACGACCTGAGGCGAAACCAAGAGTCAGACATTCAACTGACTGAGACACCCAGGCGCCCCTATTTTTTATTTTTAGCCATTCTTATTGAGATGTAGTGATAACTTCATTAGGTTTTAATTTTTCATTTCCCTAATAACTAGCAATGTAGACTAGACAACATTTTCATATTTTCTTTTTTTTTTTCTTAAGACTTCATTTATTCGACAGAGAGAGACACAGCGAGAGAGGGAACACAAGCAGGGGCAGTGGGAGAGGGAGAAGCAGGCTTCCTGCGGAGCAGGGAGCCTGATGCGGGGCTCGATCCCAGGACCCTGGGACCATGACCTGAGCCGAAGGCAGACACCCAACGACTGAGCCACCCAGGCACCCCCATATTTTCTTTTTGCCATCTATAATCTCTTCTTGCTGAAGTGGACTTCTTTGCCCATTTTTATTGGACTCTTTTCTTAATATTGGGTTTTGAGGGTCATCTATATATTTTATATACAAGTCATTTATCAGATAGATGATTTTCAAGTAATTTGCCAAGGCCTATAGATAGCTTGTCTTTTTATTCTTTTAGCATTGTCTTTTGAAAAGCAGAGCTGTACATTTTGATGAGGTTTGATTTATCAATTTATTCTTTCCTCTATCATGTTTTGGGGGGTTGTACCTAAGAAGACTTACTTAAGGGGCACCTGGGTCGCTCAGTCGGTTGGCATCTGACTCTTGATTTCTGCTCAGGTCATGATCTCAGGGTTGTGAGATTGAGCCCCACATCAGGCTCTGTGCCAAGCAGGGAGACTGCTTAGGATTCTCTTTCTCCCTCCCCTGCCCCCTGCCTCGCGCTCTGTATCCCTCTCTTTCTAAAAAAAAATAAATAAAAGAAATTGAAAAAAAAAAGAAATCTTACTTAACCCAAGGTCACAAAATTTTCTCCTATGTTTCTCCTAAAAATTTTATAGTTTGGGGAATTACACTTAGGCCTGCAACCAATTTTGATTTATTTTTATATACAGTGTAAGTTATGTGGAGAGGTTAATTTTTTGCATATAAATTTTTGCATATAAATGTTCAATTTTTCTAGCTCCATTTGTTGAAAAAAAAATTTTTCTCTCTATTGAATTGCCTTTTAACTTTTGTCACAAATCAATGACCATATATACCTGGCTGTGTTTTAGGACTTTCCATTTTTTGTTGTGTCAATCTATTTGTCTCTGTTGACATGAATACCAGATTTTAAAGTAAGTCATAAAATCATCTACCATTCATTCATCCTACTGTTTTGTTCTTTTTCAATGTTGTTTTGGTTATTCTATGCATTCAAATATGAATTTTAGAATTAGTTTGTCAACTTCTATCCAAAAAGTCAGCTCAGATTTTGGTAGATTTCACTGAATCTATAAGTCAACTGGAAAATACTGGTATCTTAACAGTATAGAAGATTTCAACCAATGAATACAATAATCTCTCCATATAGTCAATTATTCTTTAATTTTTCTCAACAGTATTTTCCAGTTTTCAGGGTACAGGTCTTTCACATATTCAAATTTATCCCTATTTCTTTTTTTTTCTACTTCATAAATGGCACTCTTAAAAAATTTCAGGTCATTTCTTGCTTACATATAGAAATACTATTTATTTTGGCATATAAATCGTGTATACTGAGAACTCGCAAAACTCATTTACTAGTTCTAATGACATTTTTATAGGTTCTGTTGGATTTTCTACATAGATGATTATGTCACATAGAAATAAAGATTGGTTTACTTCTTCCTTTCCATTCCATATGACTTTTATTTCCTTTTCTTACATTACATGGCTAGAACTTAAAGTACAATAATGAATGAAAGTGAATAAACCATGTTTTTTCTAATTTTAGGGGGAAATTATTCACTCTTTCAACATTAAGTATTATGTTAGTTGTACATTTTTTATAGATGTCCTTTCTCAGATTCGTCTATTCCTAATTTACTCAGTTATATCACAAATGAGTGTTGAATTTTGATTAATGATTTTCTTTTTTTTTAAATATTTTATTTATTTATTTGAGAGAGAGAGAGAATGAGAGATAGAGAGCACAAGAGGGAAGAGGGTCAGAGGGAGAAGCAGACGCCCCACTGAGCAGGGAGCCCGATTTGGGACTCGATCCCGGGACTCCAGGATCATGACCTGAGCCGAAGGCAGTCGCTTAACCAACTGAGCCACCCAGGCGCCCTTGATTAATGATTTTCTGCAACTACTGAGATGATCATGTTTTCTTCTCTTTTACTGTTAACATGATGAATTGTTTTGATTACTTGTTTAAAAGTTAATCCAACCTCAAATCCAAATAGAGAGTCCAGAAATAGATATACACATATATAGAACAATTGATTGTGCCAAGAAAATTCATTTATTAAAGCATGATCTTTTAAATAAATAAGGATGGAACAAATGGATATCTATATTCCACATGGAAAAAAAATCCTTGACCCGTACCTCATGCCATACATAAAAATCAACCCAAAATAGTAAAAGGCTTAAATGTAAATGGTAAAGCCATTCATCATTTTGAAGAATACATAGGAAAGAAGTTTCATGACTTTGACATTTCTTAGATATAAAACAAATAGTTTGAACCATTTAAAAGTATATTTGAGACTTTATCATTTAAAAATGTGTAGCTCTTTCAAAAACACTGTTAAGGTAATTCATAGGTGGGCCATAGATTGGAAAAATATATTTAAAAATATATATTTCAAAAGCCTTGTATTCAGGATAAATTAAAACTTTTACAACACAATAATGTGAGAAAAATTACTAGTTAAAAATATGGGAAAAATCTGAACAGACACTTCAGGAAAAAAAAGATATGCAAGTAGGCAAAAATCGCATTAAAAGACATCCAACATGGGACGCCTGGGTGGCTCAGTCGTTAAGAGACTGCCTTAGGCTTAGGTCATGATCCCAGGGTCCTGGGATCAAGCCCCACATCTGTCTCTCCGCTCAGTGGGAGGCCTGCCTTCTCCCTCTCCTACTCCCCCTGCTTGTGTTCCCTCTCTTGCTGTCTCTCTCTCTGTCAAATAAATAAAATCTTTTTTAAAAAATAAAAATAAAATAAAATAAAAGACATCCAACATCATTAGTCATCAAGGAAATGCAAATTAAAGCCACATTGAAACTTCACAAGATCCAAATTGATCTATAGTTTTAATGCCATCATAATTAAAGCAGGAGTTTTTTTTCCGTAGAAAGTGATGAGTTAATTCTAAAATTTATACATAAATACAAATGATCTAGATAATCTAAAAACTTTTGAAACGACAAAGTTAGAAGACTTACAATACCAAACTGAAGACCTACAGTAAAGCTACAGTAACCAAGTCCATAAGATTTGAATAATAATAAATATAAATTAATAATAGCACAAAATAGAATCCAGAAACAGACTCACACATCTCTGATCAATTAATTTTCAACAAAAGCACAAAGGCAATTCAATGGATAAAAAATATTCTTTTAAAAAAATTGTGCTAGAAAAAATGGATATCCATGTGGGAAAAAAAATGAATCTTGATTAAGGTATGTAACTTTTATCATTTCCAAAACTTAATTCAAAATGATTCAAACAAATAAGCAATAAACAAATAAACAAAAAAACAGAATCATACTTATAAATATAGAGAACAAACTAATGGTTGCCAGACGGGAGAGGAGTGAGGGATGAGCAAAATGGGTGAGGGGGAGTGGGAGGTACAGGCTTCCAGTTATGGAATGAAAAGTCATGAGAGTAAAAGGCATAGCATAGGGAACAATGATATTGTAATAGCATTATATAGTGACAGATGGTAGCTACACTTGTGAGCATAACTGATAAAGAAGTTGAATCATACCACGTCATACACCTGAAACTAATGTAACATTCTGTGTCAACTATTCTCAAAATTTTAAGAATCACAAAACCATTCTAAAAGTAAAACCTAAAATTAAAAAAGTTTTATAGAAAAACATGGGAGAAAATCTTTGTAACCTTAACTTTGGCAAAGATTATTTAGATAAGACATCAAAAGCATAAGCCATAAAAGAAAGTAAGTGATAAGTTGAATTTCATCAAGATTTTTAAAAATTAAGGTCATTATTAAGAAAACGAAAAGATAAATGGAGGGAAAAAAGTCATTTTTTTCTGATTTTGCCTATTTTATTTCTCAAGTCTAGAATTTTTTTTATTTAAGTTCAATTAGCCAACATATAGTACATCATCAGTTTTTGGTGTAGTGTTCAACGATTCATTAGTTGCATATAACACCCAGTGCTCATCACAGCACATGCCCTCCTTAATGCCCATCACCCAGTTATTTCTGCCAAAGGATTTGTACTGAAAAATATATCTATATATGATAAGAGATGACATGCATTATAATGTGTATGTGTGTGTGTGCATGTGTGTGTCTGTGTACATAAAGACAAACTATAGTAAAACACCAGGATAACAACCATCTAACTTTGCTTGTTCTAAGCCGTTGCCTAATCCCTATTTACTCAAAGTTACTCTTTGAACCAACACCACTGATAGCACCTTGGAGCTTATCAGAAACAGCATCTTACACCCCATCCTAGAGCAACTAAATTAGGATCTGTATTTTTAATGATATCAATATTTAAGAAATCCCAGAATCCTTTTCCAAGCTGGAGTCTTCCTATGCTGCTCAGAGCTTGTTTTAGGATCCTTCATCTATCTCACAAGGTGTCAGGGTCCCTGAGGTCTTTACTCTCCAACTAGAGCATCTTCTCCATGAATATTTTCAATTCTAAGAAAAGTTACTGTCCTTCACTGAATCTTTACGTCGTTGTGGGTATTTTCAGGAATCTGTCTCTCTCTCTCTTACTTTTAAACCATGACAGTAGTGGAAATCTATCCAAATTCCACTTGCCCTTTAGATGCCATTATAACCCTGTGACTGTCCTTTCTCCTAATCAGGAAGGAATCACTTTGTTACCTGCCTGCCTGCCCTCACCTAAGCTCTTTGTCCTTTGAAGCTATAGTTTTCACATGTATAATCTGCAATGAATAATTACTGGTTATACCTTAAGCACTTCCTTTAGTACCCCTCAAGTTTTACAAACTAATTTTTTGAAACTAATCCCATTCTGCTCTGGTCCCGGAAAATACAATTTGATAATCATTTAGAGGTATCATAAACATGCTTTGATACAAAATTGCAACGTGACTTATTCAATGTATAGTACTCTGGTTATCATTTAGCCACATTTTAAAAAAAGAAAACATACATCCTAAATGAAAAGATATAAAGATGTTTTTAATTGTCAATATGCTATCTGCATTCTATATAACTGGAAGATAAAGTAAAGAATAAAGGAATTCTTGTTCTTTTTTCCATTGCTTTAAAGTCATGAGAGGTTAAAGATAGAAAGAGTTGGGAAAAGAACAAAATCAGAAATAATATACATTTAACTCTCATTAAAATTACACTTAAAAGTAGATGCGAGGCGCCTGGGTGGCCGAGTTGGTTAAATGCCCCACTCTCGATTTCGGCTCAGGTCATGATCTCAGGGTCCTGGAATCGACTGAGCCCAGTGTTGGGCTCTGTGTCAGTAGGGAGTCTCCTTATGATTCTCTCTCTCCCTCCCCCTCTTCTCCTCTCCCTGCTCTTTCTCTTTCTCTCTCTCAAAAAAAAAAAAAAAAATAGATGAGACTATTGATACCATACACGTGAAAACATCATACTGTATATAACATCTACATGAAAGCAAGACGTAATGTAAAAGTTCACTTGGCATTGATAAACCAATGAATAATTAGAGATCATTTATTCATACCTAGGTATAAAATTACCTGAGATTTACACTGAAATTGTGAATGTATCACAGTTAGACAGTTTTTTCACTCCCGATCACATAAGGTCCTTATTCTGTATATTTTCTCTATGCCTTACTAATTTTGAAAGTGAAAATACTAACGATGCATATTTTTCAAAATGATGCCCAACTCACGACACTGACATTACAACTATTCCTTTTAATATATCTCAAATTAGATGCTAGTTATATAGAGTTTTATGTGCTTTTGTAGGGGTTGTCAAATCCCACAGAAAAACTGGTTAAATTTAACTCATCACCCCAAGAATTTTTTTCCTATTTCAGGCCAACATTCGACATGGCTCAAATATAATGAGCTCGTATGCCAAAGCCTGCATTTCAATGAATCTATCTCTCATTTAAAACATGAGCTATTGTGCCAAAGCCTGCATTTAAGATGAATAGATTTCTCATTTGAAGCAGCAGTAGGATATAAAGTTTGCTGAAATAATAAAACCAAGTTTCTAAGTGAAAAACAAATAATTAAGAAGTAGTGAGAAATGCTTCACAAATAGAAATGTAATAAAGACACATCATTGGCTCACTTCTGGTTTCTTAGAAATATCATCTCCTGACCTTTTCTCTACTTGATTCTCTGAAGTTCCTTCTAACTACATTTTCCATTGATACAATTCAGTTCTCTTTTAACCCACTGGTGTCATTCCTGCTTTTGTACCTACTCTTAGACTTCCTCATCTTCTATGGATTTCTGTAACCGCTCTGAATAAGCAGGGCTTGGAAAACAAGAGAAAAGAGATCAACTGGTTAGGCAACAAGCTTTTGCTTTCACTTCTCTGTTGCTCAGAGGATTTAGCTGGTTTTGTCATTTCCCCCTACCCTACAAACATAAAAACAAAACCTTTAAAGTTTAAATGCACAAGCTTGGCCAGAGAAGCAACAAATTGGCCCGTCTCAGCAATGTAAGGTTGATGGGTACCTCAAAGGTTCCGTTTTCACTAGAAAGACTTTGGCACTGATTCTTTCCGGGGGAAAAAACAAAAAAAAAGTTTCATCAGGACATTAGCTAAAAAAGAGAGCATACTAAGCTCTTGGATTGGTTAGAGAAAAGTTCAAATCTTCTTTCTAGTATTAGTTCACAGACAGATGACTCCCTGGGCTTTCATATGTCGGGAGGGAATTTTCCAAGGGTCTCTTGTATTTCTGCACATTTTGCAAGTAGATGCACTGACAAGTTCTGTAGCGGACTATCTTTTCAAGGATATTTTTACAGAGAATAGGCATAGGAAAATGAGAACTGTCTCATTTGTCACATTGTCTCATTTGTCACAAACGAGAATTTGTCTCATTCTCACCCTCAGGAAGGTGGATTTGTTTGCTCACCAGTGTAATAAAGATAGTATCTTCTTCTGGGACAAGGGCTAAACAGGTTTGCATATGGCTCATTATAAAAGACTGGGGTTTCCTAAACTTGGGGTTCCTCATGGAGACACAAACACCCTGCCTGAACAGCATTCATCTATATCAATCTGTGTTGCCCTGTGGATGTTGGGGAGCATGAGGAACCAGTGGAAACAGGAAGATTATGCAGCTTGTTGCATGGTGAGTAATCAAGTCCTCTGTCTCTGGCTCAGGAGTCTCATGTTCTCTGTCAGTATCTATGAATCTTTGGCAAACTAACTGGTTAACTTGCAAGCAGGGTAGAATCTCAGACCCTTCCCATTTCCATATTCCAAGTCATTTCTGAACATTCAATGCACTTGCCTTCCTCAAACTCACTGATATTTCAAATGTGTCCATACGCCGGTGCTGACCGCAAATGTGTGGGCCAAAATGTGCATTTATTCTTTAGTTGTTCCTATTATTTAATCCACATAAAGGACACCAACAAAACACTTTTAAGGGCAAGAAACCTTTGAAACAGTTGTGGTATCTTTATGGCAGACGTGTTTTATATAGCAGTCTCTTCTGGCTTCTGTGGAAATACTGGTTCACCAGCAGACGAGTCTTGAACTGGTATATAAAAGTAATCAACGAGTCCCACCAGGAAAAGTATCTGAGTGGGGTTTATCACAGTTTTTAATAACCTCTTCCCATTTATAAATAGGCCAGAAGGAAGGCAAAGAAGTAACTGGCCACCAGGCTGACCCTTAGCTGGTATGCAGATATATGGATGTCCCAGTTGCATATGACTGCATTAGTTACATTATGGGTACCAATGGTATAAGGCTGGCATCTCCTCCGACCAGTCATACATCCATATTTGCTTTTGTCTCTGCCACCACAGTACATTTTTTCTTGTCCTGGGTAGGACAATCAGGATAAAGCATACATAATGCTGGGATTGCTTACAACAATATTTTATCCAAACAAACTCTCTCACGGTGTACAGAGAAACAGGGATGTATCAAAAAAGTGGCAAAAGACCCTAGCTAGAATGGGTAACCAAAAACAAGCAGGAAAGTCTCTGTTAAAGGGAAGTTATTACTTATCATGAAATTGTCATTGTCTATAGTAGACTCAAAATAAGAAAACCTGCAAAATTATACCAATATCAGAAGGAACGGGCAGATATATGAGAAAATGTAGGAATAAGAGACTAGGGGACCGGAAGAAAATATTTATTTTCCTTCTCTGTGCCAAACTGATCAATTATTTCTAGTATTCATTGACTCAAAGAACGAAATGATCTTAAGCATAGAAATAACAACTAAAAAGTACAAGCTATGTGATAGACAGAGATGAATGGCATTCACAACGTTCTTTGAGAAACTTCTCATTAACCCAATCTGCCAATGAAGACTGGTGCCTCACAAAGCTCAAAGAGCTAA
Organism: Zalophus californianus; assembly: GCF_009762305.2. Taxonomy (NCBI): domain Eukaryota; kingdom Metazoa; phylum Chordata; class Mammalia; order Carnivora; family Otariidae; genus Zalophus; species Zalophus californianus. The sequence goes on from NC_045597.1 coordinate 50,792,725, forward strand.
CAAGGGACAAGGCACAGGTTTTGACTCTGTTTTCTCTGACTCAAAAGTTTTAGTCCAAATATCCACAGAATTGTGAGGATTTCAAGAGATGACAGGCTAAATGCTCAGCACAGTGCCAGACACAAAATAAATCACTGAATGCTATGATTGTTGGTAGTTTTAATAAACTAGGAAAATGTCAGCAGGATTCAAGAGTCAGATTTTGTTTTATCACAAGAAGTCTGGCTCATTAATTCAACAAATAGTTTTCAAACGCTTACTCCCATGCAGACATGGGAATGTTGTGTCCTGGTTAAACAAAACTAAGTCTCTACTGTCAGGGAGCTTACAGTTTAGTTGGAGACAGGCAATTGCACTGGCCATTGCAAAGCCGTATTTTAAGGGAAGTTTTGGTGAGGTTAGTACAAGTGTTGCAGAAGGACAGAGAAGACACACCTTCCTGGTATACGGGATTTTAGGATCAAGACATTTTCCCCCGTGGCTTCATTTTAGTTAGACACACTGACTGAGAAGAATCGGTTCCTACACCTGCCACTTTGTTCTACAGAAGTATCTGCCTTCTGGGGCAGATTACTGTCTCTGAGATCTTTGTAGACTTAATACTTGGGAGCAGCAATGTCCAGAGAAATCAGCAACATCAGTGCGTGTGTGAAGTCCTTTTATCTGACACCACCGAAGTCAGAAGTAACTTCTATAGCTGATGTAGTGTCTCCTTATGCTGGTCTCCAGCAATGACCCAAATGTGCTATTCTCCTCCCTGAGTGTGTCAAAGGTCAGGAATGAAAGGACAAGCTCTACTATTATTCCTAAATTATCATCTGTATATCCACAATGAACTACAAAAGAATAGTTTCAAGGAATGTACTCCCTGTACAATCAGATTTGAAGCAAAGCAAATTTTGACTTCAAAAACTTCCTGATTCTTTTAGTACTAAGAACACATGTTGTAAATAAGATAGCTTAAGCTACTTATTATGCTCTGAAGGTATATTTCAAATTCCCTTGAGCTTTTCTGCCTGTAATACCTGCATATAGTTTGGAGCCAACCCACATAGACCAAATTCCCCAGAGACCAATGAATTTGAAGCGAATGCTAATTATCAGGGGGAAGAAAAGTTTCCAAAGCTACATCTCATCCTCTCTGATTCTGTACAATCTTTCCTAAAAGAGAGATTTGAAAATGAGCACTTCCTTGTACTTTGTCCACTTCTTGAACTGGAATGACTGCCGGAGTTTGCTGAGGATTGAAATAGCAAGAAACGGAAGAAGGATAAGCAGACCGTTAAGTCTTTTATTGCTACAAAAGCCACTGTGGGAAGCCCCATCCCTCATCCCGGCAGCATACAACTGCAAGTTCAGGAAATCAAAACACACAGGTAGACTAAAGCTGAGCCTCTGTGGATACCCAACGCCAGTCCCATCCTTCCCCAAACAAGTAAGTACCCAAGTCTATAAACACATCATGGTCCTGGGGCTTAGACCAGTGTTGACTTTGCTTCTGCAGACACCCAAAACTTCTACCAACAGAGAGGTAACTAAAGAAGGTGGGTCCACAGATGTTCAAACTGTTAGCAGCAAGTGACTTGACCATTTTAGAAATAATTTTCTTACAACTCCAGAATAGCAATGAATGGAGGTTTTTAGAAGCAGCAAAACTAGACACCCAGATAATGCTCTCTGTATTTCTTATATCTAATTCCCCCCTCTTTTAAAAAAAGAAACAAAATCGAGGCTTGTTCTGTCTGCTTATAGGCAGTAAAAATTCTAAACGTCTGCTCATTTGGTCTCGTATCTCAGAGTAAAGCATTTGCTCTTGTGAGCATGAGGAGAGGCTGAAGGGAAGTCTCTGCTTTGGACAGGGGAGATGAATTGTGCCCAAATCAGTGCATACGCATCCCTTCCAATGATTTACATTCCTGAATATCTGGCTCTTCAAAACAGGTGAGTAGATGAATATCTGTGTTTACCTTCGAGGTTTATACCACAGAATTCCTGAAGGGAAATGGGACATTGGAAATGAAACCTGATTAATTCTGATGTGAGAGGCATTCTGTGCAATGGAAATTAAATTTGGAGCCTTGGGGATTGCCAGTTTCTTTAGCTCTTGAATAGAATTGGAAGTTGCAGAAGCTTTTGTGAAGTACAGTCTTTAACTTCTCAGGAAAAAGGTTAAACACTTTGTTTCTTCTTTTCTCAACAGTTATTCCTTTAATAATCTTAGACTTTTCACAGGAATTTTCTTGAAAAGCTTTCATTTCCTTGATAGGTATGGAAATGTGCTCTTTAAAAAAGTAAAATGCTCTCTGCATGCTTGTCTAGAGAAGAGAAACACACCCTTTCAGGGGAGAACAGGATGGGCTGTCTGCTTAAAGAAAAGAAACTAGCACTCACGAGAAGATATGTCCTAGATATTCACATTAACATTGTGTCCTAGATACTCATACTGTACGTCCTAGACACTCATATTAACATTGTGTCCTAGGTACGTATATTAACCTTGATAACCTCAAGAATTTAATATCAAAATGTGTATATTGATATAGTAGAATATACCAGCAGGCTAATTTCTGGCTATCGCTATTATTTTCATGATTGCTATCGTTAGTTGTAGTAGGAATGGTGGTAATGGTGGCAGTGCTTGGATATCTATGGTATCTCAACCCTGTAGAATAGGCACATTATAGAAATCACTTCTAATCTTTACAAGGGCCCTGATATATATTATTCTCACTTTATAGATGGGGACACAGAGTTGAAGCAATGGTTTGAGATCTTCTTGAAAAGTTCAACTTGAGGATTCGTGCTTCACAAAGAGACAAAGTCAGGAGGCAGGGCAGTTGGCAGAATGGGAAGAAGACTATCTCCCAAGACGGCGCAGCAGTTATAGTCCTATAAATGTTAAGTCTCTAAACTTAAGTATGCAGGCAGCAGAATTGTATTTTTCCAAAACTAAGTTGAATTTTTACTAAAAATATAGAAAAATACTCTCTTCCACCAGTGCCAGATATTTAATCTCTATGGAGTAGAGCTTCAGCTAGAATTTGGGAAAGAGGCTTCTGTGGTGAGAAAGCCTAAGAGGGAGGGGAGGTGCCCAGGCCCTGGCAGATCACCCGTCTGAGTTGGTATTCACTAAGACACGCCTATTCCTTCCAGTGTTTGACTACAGGGCCACATGGGCATAGCTTTAACATACTGGCCTGCGCAGCCAAGGTCTGCTGGCTCTCTGGGCCATGTCCCCCATTCTACTGCTGGGTGAACGTAAATTATCCTTTTTTGCCCTTCACGTGATGCATAGACTCTGTGAAGCTATTTTAGGCCTGCCTCCACAGATTCCCCACAGGACATTTCTGCCAAATTCCACAACGTAAATGATCTCAGATGCAAGTTCTCAGGGCAAGGTGATTAAGGAAAACCAGTATCATCATGGGTAAGCTCCTGGCCTGGCCTCCTCTGTGAACCTCATCCAGGTGCAAGACACCATCTGATAACAGAAACAGTCCTCCTCCCCCAGGCCCTGCAAATAAAATTAAAAAAATAAATCTCTGTTCTGGCTAGAACTAGTATAGAATGGAATGAGAATAAGAATGCAGGTATAATGCCTCATACTGACTTGCTCTAGGAAATGAAGAAAGGACATAAAGAGGCTTTGAGGAAGACTTTGTAGAATCTTCTAGCAAGTGCCAGCTTTGAGGTAAGAGTCAAGACCAATTCCTGCACCTACTACCGTCTAGCTGGTCTGCCTATGAAAAGTTTCTCAATTCACCTCTTGATGGTGCAGCGTCCTCATTACAAAGCGGCATAAGGACAGCTTCATTACAAGAGTTTTGTGAAGATTTACTATGAACCAAACCTAAGGCTGTTACAGAGCTTTCATAGGTCGGGCACCGTTGGTAGGGCTTTGTGCCTAGTAACTCATGTAATCCTCACCCCAGCCACAGGAATAGATGTTACTATTATCCCCACTTTGCCGTAACCACAGCCCAGAGATATCAAAGAATTTATCCATCACGTGACGACGAAGTGGCAGAGCTGAGATTTTTCCCTCGGGGAGCTCTGTGCTAGAGCCCGTCTTGCTAGCCTCTCTACCATGTTGCCCTCCCACTGTGACAGGAAGTGGGTTGCCACATAACGAATCGTCCAAATCAGGATCCTTTGGAGTAAAAGCGGCACTAAAATAATGACACCTAGGACAAGATGTGTAAACAGAAAATAGAACATGGGAACACGTTAATCACGTGGCCCTCAGCACTTCACATAGAGAGCCCTACTCGCCAAAACAGAGAAGAGACTACTTTAACAATACCTAGAGCATGAGCCACATTTCCATGTACTCCACCGAAGGCGAAACATGGCAAAGTTTTCATCAAGAGAGTGGCAAAAACAAAATTAAGCAATATCTTTGTGTGAATCATGTCTCACCACAGTATCAAATTTCTCTTCTATTCCAACTGGCAATCACCTCCCCCGATCCCATTCTCTCTCACTGTCAGTCTAGTTGGAGGCTGTCTCAGCATCTTTGCAAATCACACCACTAATCTCCCTGTAGAGAAATCAGTCCAGGTCCTCACTTGAAACTGAGAGCAACTGGTTAGGCTCCTCTGCCAAAGGCTTTGCCATTGACGACTCTCCTTCATTTCTCCCTGAAGCGTTACTCATCTTCCACCCAGGAAGCTCCTTTCTCTCAGTAATTGGAAGTCTGTGGCAGGTGGGACAAGGAAAGCGGCCCAGGGAGAGGCTGAATGGTTCTTTATGGTCCTCACTGCTGAATTGCTATTTTTCCAGGCACAACTCACATTTATTTAAGCTATACTGCAACACTGATGACTCACAGTCTGTCTGGCATTCAAAATAAATCAACCAACATCAATCAATGTATACGTATTGAACACCTATTTTAAGCTCACAGGGAGCCTGACCTTCGTTCTCACACAGCCAATTATGCCCCATAATGCTGATGAAGGGTTTGCTTTTCTTCCTAGGCCTGCTGCTCTGTCCTTGCCCGCATTGACCTTCATTTGGGTTGTCTTGACATCCTGCCCAGATCAACAAGGGCACTTCAAATTTTGATCCAGGCTTACTGAATGTTGGCCACTCTCCCATATCTTGGTGCAAAAAGAAAATGAAATGAAAATTTTCCTTACTGATTCTCGGTACCTCCCTGTAACCATTCACCATCCTGAGTCCAGGAATGAAGGGTCCAGAATAATGCAATGGACTCAACATAGGCATATGAGTTATCTCGCTGCAAAACAAAGTACTCTACAACATAATAGCTTAAAAACAAAAAACATTTATTTCATCTACTGTCTATGGCTTAAGAATCTGGGAGCAGCTTTGTTGAATGGTTCTGGTTCAGGATCTTTCATGAAGTCACAATGATGATGTCAGTCAGGGTTTCCATCTTCTGGAGGCCCGGTGGGCTGGAGGGTCCACTTCCAAGATGGCTCACATGGCTGTGGGCTGGAAGCCTCAGTTCCTCAACACATGAACATCTTCATACATGGCACTTGCTTCCCTTAGAGAAAGTGATCTGAGAGAGGAAATAAGAAGAAAGCTATAGGACCTTTTATCACCTTGCCACACACTGTCTCTTGTATTGCATTCTGTTCCTTAGAAGCAAGTCACTAGGTTCAAGGGAGAGCAGAACCAGGCTCCACCTTTTGGAGGGAAGAATGTCAAAGAACTGTGACCATATTTCAAGATCACCTCAGTAGGTATATTAGTCAGGGTTCTGCAGAGAAACAGAACCAATATGACATCTATCTATCTATCTGATGTCTATCTGTCTATCTAAGAAATTGGCTCACACAATTACAGAGGCTGGCAAGTTCAAAATTGGAAGAGCCAATATCCCAGTTCTGGTCCAAAGGTCAGAAAATGCTGTAGAACCAGGAAGAGCTGATGTCCCAGTTCGAAGACCATCAGGCAGAATTTTCATTTACTCAGAGGTGGGTCAGCCTTTTATTCCATTCAGGCCTTCAACTGATGGGCTCACCCACATTATGGGGGACAATCTCCTTTACTCAAGTCCACTGATTTAAATGTTAATGTCATCCAAAAAAAGTCCTCACAGAAACACAAGAATAAAGTTTGATCAACTATCTGGGGACCCTGTGGCCCAGCTTGCTTGACACATAAAATGAACCATCATAGCCAGCATTCAAAACTGTTCATTAATAATGACATATTTGTGTTGTTACTCCAGAATTTCATCAGTTGACAACCTATTCTCTGGAAAACAATGACTCTTGTTCCAATGGAATATTGCAATTTGCAAACCGCTTCTTCAACGCTTTAGTAATTTTAAATTTCACAACATCCCTGATGAAAAAACTAAGGTCCAGAGAGGTTAAGTAACTTGTTCAAGAACTCACAGCTAATTAGAAGAACAAAATCAAAAATCAAAGGAGAGGTTCTCTGAGTCCAGATCTATGGAATTTTCCTTCACACAGCTTTTTCTGCAACTGCATATTCTCTGTTGCCACTGTTATTTTTACCTTCAGGCAGATGAGCGTCTAGCTCTAGTGTTCTAGTGTTTCCAAGAGGAAAAACTTGAGTTTAGGTTTGTAAGGTAAGGTATTAGATTATGATTTATCTTAAGCCACTTATACTCCCACCTTTAAATTTGTTCAGAGTTATACTGTTTCTGAAGTTAGCCTCTCCTCAGTTTCCTCGGTTTTCTGTGTTGTAAAAAGAGTATTACAAAAAGATGCCAGAGCAAAAAGGTTTGAAAAGGCACTTGGCGAAGTGAATTGGAACATAATTTAGAATGTCTGACTACATTACTTTTTATAATTAGAACATTTCATGATTATAAATGGTTGATTATAAAATCAACCTTCAGCCAACCTGTCAGCCAGATACCTTCAGAAGGTCTAAAAAGAGCATTTTTTACTCCTGGAAAAAGCCCCACCTCCACAATAAAGTAAGATAAAATTACATTCCCGAGTCCCAAATGAGGGGAAAAAACAAAACAAAACAAAAAAACAAAAAACAAAAAACAGTGGTCATTGAAGAGTCAAGCTAAATGTATACCCTCAGCTCCTATTGGATACCGCAGATATGGAGGGGCACTCTGTACTAGCCCTAACTTCGTCCAGCTCAGACTCAACTGAATTACAGCATGTCTCTGCAAGTCTCCCAATGCACAACTCTCCATCACCTGCAGGACAACATGTCAATTCCTGACCCAGCATATGAGACCCATCAAGAAATGCCATAGTTCTATGTATTTGCATACTTCAATTCAATTGAAATACATTTGACAAATATTAGTTGAGAGTTAATAGGTCCAATGCTAGTTGAGAAGATATAAACAAACAAGAAAAGGTGCAACGTTGAGAAGCTCTCAACTTAAAGAGGGTAGGCTGACAAGTACACAGGTAACATACACCATGACACTGCGATCATAGACATGATCCAAGGGACAGGAACGGGTATGATAAAGTTGGAGACTTCCACACGTAACAATCTTGTGCTAGATGTTGAAAAGCACACTGATTTTTTTTTTTTTTTTTTTTTTTTAGAAATAGGAAAGATAGCCAAGTGGAGGGCAGGGCAGTGGGATCTCAGGTACAGAAGAGGAAGGGTGAGTTCCAAGGACAGGGAATAGCCTATCTAGAGCTTTGTAGAGAGACTGCCAGAGGTTTTCATCCCCAGCAGCTTCTGGGGCAGTTTCAGAGTATCTGTAGGAGAGGAGTCTCCTAGGTTCCTGTTCAGTGGCCGTGGCGTGAGGCTAACGCTCGCCAAGAGACTGGCAGCTCCCCCTACACACTGGCTGCTAAGTTCCTAGCCTTCAGCCCAACGGGGCAGTAGTTCCCAATTCTGAATAACCACCTGTTTTTCTCTTTTGCTATTTTGATCCTCCCGATATATATTTTCCCCAGTTTTAGTGAGACATAATTCACAGGGAACATTGTATTAGTCCAAAACGCACAACAGAATTTAATATAGGTATATATGGTGAAATGGTCATCACAGTAAGTTTATTTAACAACAGTCCCCTCCCGCAGTTACAAATAATGTTTTTCTTGTGATGAGAACTTTTAAGACTTGCTCTCTTGGCCTTCTGCAAACATACAATACAGTATCACCAACTATATCACCAACTACGCTATACATTACACCCCCAGAACTTATTTGTGTTATTATTGGAAGTTTGTACCTTTCAACCACATTCACCCATTTCACCTGCCTCCCCTGCCCCACCTCTGGCAACCACCAATCTGTTCTCTGTGTCTATGATTTCAGTTTATTCAGATTCTATGGATAAGTGAGATCATAACCGCATCTGTCTTTTTCTGTTTATTTCCTTCAATATAACGTCTTCAAGGTCCCATCCATGTTGTTGCAAATGACAGGCTTTCCTTCCTTTTTACAGCTGAATAATATTCCATTGTGTGTATACACACATATGTATATATGTGTACAGATACATAATATATATATATACGCCACATTTTCTTTGTCCATTCACCTATGAATGGACACAGGTTGTTTCTACGGATTGGCTTTTGTGAATAATGCTGCAATGAACATCCAACATCGAATATGGTTTTTTTTAACTTATTTCCTCTGTTGAATTCTCTCTGCTTGAAATGCCTAGAATAACTCATGTTATCCTGGCTGGACATTGACTAATACAAGCTCTAGTACAGAGTTATTACTGAATAATGAAAGAATTAATGTGGATGTGCTTATTCTCAAATTACCTAGTTTTGGCAAAGAAGTCATGCATTTACCGTGACATCGTGAGAAGAACAGCATCATCAAAGAATGGAGAATTTCCTAAGGTTCTTAAACAGAAAAGGGAATGACCACAGCTTCATTATAACTATATTAAGCTACCCTGGAGATTTTATAATCCTCTATCATCATTCTCCAAAAAATAAGAAGAAAATTAGACATCATTTTGGATTTGGATATTATGAATTACAAAGTACACCCTATATTCTGTTGAAAAATGAAAAGTTCCGAAGGACAGGTTTTATACTTTCCTTTATAAGCTTCCTTAATCTCTAGGTTTACTTTGGTTGTATTTTCATACAGCCATTGGAGGTGAAACCAGAGTTATCTGCAAACAGTTTTCATTTTCAATGAGGCCATAAAGTTTAAAATGTACAAAAAATCGTGTATTGACTATACAGCATTTGAGGCTATTAGAGCCCAAGTGAATAGACTATACTTTTCTGCGAGGGGACAATTTTGTCAGTAAGCTCTGGCAAGCAAAGATCAGACAGGGGAATTAGAGGAACAGTTTGATTTCGTAGGGAGATCAATGAATATGACAGGTTAATAGATGGCACACAGCTGGTGTCAGGTGCAGAAGAAGTGATGACAAGGGACAAAGGAGAGGACAAGACAAGCATTTACAGAACCGGAGTCCAGTTCTGTCTGGAAAATCAGAACGCCCTGGGGGAGACAGGAGTTAGCAGTTATCTTTCCTGGAATAAGCAGAGCAATCAAAACATTTCAGATATTCAGAGGGTCCCCTAGGAACCCAGCTACTTTCTCCTCAAGGCCACAGAGACTTCTCCAAACAGCAGTCTTTGCAGTGAAAATGTCAGCCATGGTTTTTGGATTAGTCTCCCCTGCGTGACATGCTCCCCTCAGGAATACTGGAAGGTGTTCCCACATGGTGAAGGTCAGAAGCAGGGAAATATTTTTCTTTGTGTTCATTACCCACTTATGGGGGGCAGTGTAACTGAGCGGGAAGAAAATAGTCTTAGAAATCAAATATACCTGCACTGAAATTCAGTCTCTACCTTTCAAGTAATTCAGTGTTGATTAACCTCAATTTCCTTTGCCTCAAAACGAGAATAATAATATCTCCAGGCAATGATCATTGAAGGCTTTAAACGAGACAATGGTGATGATGATGCAAACAATAAAAGCAAACATTTGTGTAAAGTTTACTAGCAGACACTGTTCTGAGTGCTGTACATGTCAGGTCAGATACATATTTAAGATATAAAATTATAAAGTGCCTGTATAATACCTGGCACATTAGGAGTGCCTAATAAATGGCAGCTATCTTGCTGATTTAAGTTGGTAGTGGCAACTTCCCCTTGAGTTCCAACCACTATGGGCACAAGTACATTAAACTGGATATGTCTTCTCAGGTTCATGCTTATAGGACTTAAAGCAACAGCAATTCTTATCTAAGGACAGCGTGATCTAAGCAGAATTTAGATCACGTGCAAAAAAGCAAAACATCTTTATTGATATTATTCTCAATATACTCATTCTTGGTCATGTAATGGAAAAAATACGAGTACCATCAGGAGGGTAATGTGGGGCATGGTGAATATCAAACTCAGGGATAAAAATTCTTAAAAACCAGGAGTGCAAGCTTTTGGAAGTGGGCACTCTTAATTAGAATTAAGAGTGCCGAGAAGATGCTAACTGAGAGCGGGGAGTATAAGTAACAGGATGGAAAGGAGAGAATTTATGGGAGATAACTGAAATGACAATCTCAGAGTAATTATGTGTGATGAATGTATTGAAGAATCAGAGGTTCAAACTATGTATCAAAATGTCACAAACTCAGGGCGCCTGAGTGGCTCAGTCAGTTAACTATCTGCCTTCAGCTCAGGTCATGATCTCAGGGTCCTGGGATCCAGCCCTGTGTTGGGCTCCCTGCTGAATAGGGAGTCTGCTTCTCCCTCTGCTGCTCCCCACTGCTCATGCTCTCTCTGTCTCTCTCTAATTTTTCTTTAAAAGTCACAAACTCATAGAACATGAAGACAAAATCAGAGAAAGCATCAATCTCTAGAGAATATATGCTATGTTCATTTTTATAAATAATGTTTAGAAAACACATATACAAATATTTACAGAAAGAGTGCGAGGGTGCACTGGCCTTGGAGTCAGGCTCTTAGAGTCTGGCAAGTTGCCTAACATGCCTCAAGTTTCATGCCTTTGTCTACTAGATGGAAATATTAATATCTGCCTCCCAGAGCCGGGTCTGTTTACCAAAGTGATGTATGTGACATGCTAATCTCTACACAGTAGTCACTCAAGAAATGTTAGTTCTTTCCCAGCTTAAATTCTGTAAGTTCCTCAAGAATAACAGCTGGATAAAACATTCCCAAATCATTGGATTAAGAATACTAATTTATGGGCCCTTCCTAGTAAACCTAAGATCAACTTGATAGCACTTGGTAGGGGGGGATGTTTAGAATTTTGCATTATATGACTAATGTTAATTAAAATTTGACCAATCATAAGAAGAGTCAAAATCTATAATCAACTTTTTTCATCAATTCTCTCTGGAACTCAGAATACTTTTAAATGACCTTTAATAGGCTTAACAGGAAGACGAACAAAAAATTAACTAGACTGCAATACTTTGAGAACAATCGAGAGTAATCGATTAACTGCCCTAAGAACACCAAGACAAAAGAGGACTCTAGAAAAGGACACTGGAAATAGGTAATAAAGATGCCACCTCATCACGTGCAGAAACAAAACTCTGTAACGGGCACAATCTATGCAACACATATCTCTGTAAAAATAACATTGCAAATGAGAACTAGCAAAACTCATAGGAATGTATTGCATCAATATCTCATTCGATAAGGGATTGTGTATTATCCAAAGAGAATTTCACAGGACTGCTGAAGGTCAGCAGGCGGGGCTTTGGGAGGGGATGGGTGGACACTGGTCTAAGAAATGCAGTATCAAATGGTGTAGGAGGAGGCCTCCGTGCAATCTCCAGTCACCACGTGGTCCACCTGGGACCATGCACTTGTACCTACACTAACATTTCAGCTAGAAGTGCGAAGGGGAAGGCGGAAAGGCTCCCCACGGGTGTCAGCTATGCTGGCGACAGAAGTGTTTTTCTAAGACTGCTCTCCAATCATTAAGAACACCTTTGCTGTACAACGGAAGAACCTGTGGTTTGCTTCTCTCTGCTCTCAGCACCCTGATTAGTACAGCTGCGAGGCTACAGCACATCTCACATACAGTGGGTCCATTGCCAGTCCGAAGATTCTCAACTTGTGCTTTCTGGGTTGCCTGGTTTGAAACTGCCCAGAGTGATACAAGTGTCTAAATCCACCTCCTGACTTTACAAGGAAAAAGTTTCATTCTACCCAAGGGTTGCTTTGTGTGTGGGTGCTCATGTGTGTGTGTTTTAATAATAAAGTGTTTCCCATTTTTCTAATACATTTGCCATGAATCACTTTAAATAGCAAATACTTTCTCTAGATCCTTTCCACATAGGTAGCAATAACTTTATATTAAATATTGATTTTATATTGTTCACATTTTGAGTAAAGAGAACAGAGAAGGACTGACTGTTCTTTAGCTAGTTGCACCTCCTAAGTCTAGCTACAGAATCAAAGTTCCCCTATAATTCCCTTCTTTCCACGTGAGATATTTATTGAGCAGTTACTATGTGCTCACATTGCCAAACATTAAATGATCGAAACAATTAAAATCCACCCCATTTCCCAAATCTCTATAAACAGCAAATGAAAATATGTGGGAGCTATAAGAAAATGATTAAGTGATAAATATTACTTTTTGATCATAAATCAAACAACACTTTTATTGATCATATATTATCTGAGGCAACATAGTATATTTATCAGAAGGCAACCTAATGCAAGTTATCTGTCTCACAACTCTACATACATATACATACACACACACACACACACAAACACGCACATAGGATTAGAAGTCGAAGAATCAGAGATTTAAATTCTGGCTCTGTCAATGTACTAGCTGCAAACTTGAACAATGTATTTAATTTCTCTCAGCTTTAATTTCCTTATTTATAAATGGGTATTATATCACAAAGTAGTATATATTTATCTATAAGATTATATATGAATGAAATAAGGTAGCAGTCCACAGCAATTGCTCAGGAAATGCTCCTTTCCCCATGTGCAGAGTTCTGTCCCAATAGCAAGGTTATGGTGTGGCCACCAAAGAGAATTACAAAGATTTTATGATATGCTACATTTTTACCCTCAAGGAACTACCATTTCAGTAGAGCATGAAAGATAGTCATTCATGAAAAGTTAATTCATAGTATTTTAGCATACAGAGGTTTATGGTAAGATGCCCACCAAATTTAAAGGTAGATTCTATATCTGAAATTAAACAAGTAAAACTGTACCCCTAATGGATGAGATGTGACATGTGCTGAGGGGTTCAATGCTAATGAGCATCAGCAACTGTAAACCCGAGGGGGTGTGGAGAAAACCCCATCCAAACATCCACGTCAGGCAGGGCTTGGGGTTGTAGTGAGAGAGATGTCGATGTCTAAGGACGTCCCAAGTTGTTGAACTCATGTTCTGGTCAGTCAAGTCAACAGTCGTAACAATTGACCTAACTTTCTTTGTTCTGATACCAGGCCCACAAAACAGCCTTTTGACCATAACTTGACTTCCTAGGTAGGCTTTCATCCTGGGGAAAGGATTTACTGACCCACAGACACATGCTTTCCCTTCTGTTTGGAAGTTCTGTTTTCATTTTACACTTCACACTGTAAACTAACAAATACCATGAGTCGCCGTAAGTTTCAACCACCAGGATCATTTCCCTTGAGCCTAGACATCTCTGGGCACAAAGACAAAACCAAATGAGGCTCTGGACTACCAAACCATGACCAGATCCTGGATCATGTAAGGTGGCATGTTTTTCCAGTCTCAGTAAATATTAATCAGCATATTTTATGTTCCAGATTGGTGCTTCAAAATTAAAATCCAGAAGAAAATAGCACTAGAAAGAAACAATCTCATTTCATGTTCAGGCCACTGGAAATGTAAAACAGCAGATAAAACTTCAAATAATACAACAATGATTCTCTACTGTGGTCACACAGAACCACTGGTTTTGGTTTCTGGGTATCTGTCTATATAGAGATATTATATACCTCCAGGTATAGATAGATATATAGATAGAGATAAATCTCAGGCCACAAGCTTGTGTCTTCCGACTATAAACCAAGAAGGGTTATGTGACATACAAAGCCAACAGAGGGGTTTAAATAAACAAGTCCTTAAATAGCAAGGAAAAATTAACCCATACTAATTCTGTTGTGTGACATCCTGATCAATCAATTGGTGTACTGTTTTGCTTTATCTATTGATACTTTATCTTGACATTAGTCAACAGCTGAAGTTTCTTAAAGGCAGGAATTAGATTTATTTTCTTTATGTTAGTTTCACTTCTCTAGCCCTGAACACACCGTTGCGTATTGACATGTTTTTTAACATATTATAAATGCGATGTCTGAAATGCCTTATAGATTTAACCAATCTTCTTTTTCATGTTTACTCAGAAAAAAGTGTGTGGTGAATCAAATAAGTATCCAGGAATGTAATTAGTGGTCAAAACCAGTCTATAAATTGCAATATTAAAAATCTCTCTCTCTCCCTGTCTCTTCCTCCACCCACCTTCCCTCTCCCTCCTCTTCCCTGCCTGTCTTCCTCCCTCACTCTCATTCTCCATCTCTTTTCCTCCCTCAAAAGCTGGGATCCACCCAAATTGAAAATAACACTTTTTTATGTACAAACAACCTGTAGAGAAACTGAAGAGAATAAGTTTTCTTAAGGCTAACAGTGAACAACCACGGACAGGCTGGAATATCGACCACGAAAGGTTTTAATTACACGGATATTGATTGGGATAATGGCAATTTAATTATAGAAAAGAATAAAAGTTCTGTCTTCAAGTCACATTGGTTTTTGCTCCTAAGAGTTTCTTTGCCTAGTCTTTATGGAGAGAAGTTTTTTGGGGTTTTGCTTTTTATTTATTTTATTTTTCTCCTGGAACCTTTCCTAAAAATTCAGCCAGGTATGATAAATCAGATTGAAGCTGGGAAGCATCTCAAATCTAGTTATCAACTCATTATTTAATTTGAAATGCTCAAGACAGTATGCTGCTTATGAAGAGAAAGAATACAAGCATTTCTGATTTTGGGAAAGAAGACTTTGAAGACTTTGGAAGAATGAGGAATGTTGATTGGAATTCTATAAGGTATGAGAAATTTACTGCACATAAGTAAGGAATTGAGCATTTAGGAAATAATTGGAAAGGCTAGCATTGAAATTCAACTGAGACAAGTAGTAATCACAGCACTGAATTTAGAATGAAAGAGTTGAATGTGAAATAAAATATGAGAACACTCACTAAAAGACCATTAAAGGCAGTGCTTTAGTTGAGGGGGTTTAAAAAAAAAAATTTCTTGTCCATGATACAGTTTATTTTAAAACATCGTATACTTCAAATTTGCAAGGAGGTGAATACTTTATTATGTTGTAGTATTAGAGAATGTAAATACTCATTCTCTCAGCCTATGATTAGACACTACTTTTAGTGAAACTTATTTACTCAAGAGAAATCGATGTAGAACACCTGGATCTTTGAAAAGATTGGACTAGTCTAAAACACTTTTCATAACTACAAGTAACAACCTTTATAATGAGAAATTTTAAAAACTGGTCATCACTGGATGGGATTGAATTTTTTTTCTATTATGGATTTGGGGTTTTTTTAAAGATTTTTTTAAAGATTTATTTATTTTCGAAAGAGGGGGGGGCCCAGGGGGGTAGAGGGAGAGGGAAAAAGAAGAGAAGCAGACTCCCCACTGAGTGTGGAGCCTGACACAGGGCTAGATCCCAGGACCGTGAGATCATGACCTGAGCCGAAATCAAGAGTCAGACGCTTAACTGACTGAGCCACCCAGGTGTCCCGTGGATTTGTTTTTAATGGCATTTGTTAGAATAGGTTTGACCCCATGTGAGACGATATATATATAGTTACAGTTATGTAATTATTAACTATATTAAATTATAAGTATATTAACTATATTCAATTATAGGTATATATATAGTTATAATAGAAACATAAATACACGCAGGATATGACAACTCATGAGAGAGAATATAAAATATTTTAAATATATGAGGGCTCAGAAACTTCCTTCCCCCTTTAGCCTTTTCTACCTTTTAAATCTCACTGTATTTTGTTCTTTTATTTTGGTTTCTATTCCTTCTTTATTCCTTAAGTCGTTTTAAGCATGTGTATTTTATAATGTCCTTCAGATTTTTTTACCCAAGTTCTTAGTAGGTAACTTCTGGATCTCTATAGTGGATTACTTCTCTTATGGTTTATAACTTTTACCAGGGATATTTTAACTCTAGGAGTTCTGTATAGCCTGGGTTGTAGAAAAATCCTGACAGGAATGATGCATTTGCTTCTTGAGGGAGATTCATGGGTTTTACCAGTATGGGATTAATTTTTTTTGTCCTAAGATTTATTTATTTACTTTAGAGAGAGAGAGAGAGAGAGCGTACAGTGGGGAGGATGGGGGGGGGAGAAGGATAATCTTAAGCAGACTCCCTGCTGAGCATGGAGCCCAACACCGATGCAGGGCTCAATCTCATGACCCTGAGATCACCACCTGAGCCAAAACCAAGAGTCAGATGCTCAACTGACAGCACCACCCAGGCACCCCAGGGGACGAATTTTTATAATTTCCTGGCTTGGGGAATTCCACATGATGCCAAAATATAAATTTGGTCACATAATCAAACCTGGCACTACCGGTGCCTTTGTTAGTTCATGGGAAACTTCACCCCACCTCCAGAGCTTCAGGAAGAGTACAGAGAACCTCACTGAGTAGGCAGCACTTCCAGGAACCAGGCTTATGCAAGAGTCTTAATTCAAGCTCCACATCTTATATAAGCCAAGGCTCCTACCTCCTGTCCCCATATGGTTGTTAGAAACTCAGCCCCTGAGCTCCTATAACCAGGAGTGTTAGGTCCCAGTTCGCTGTGACATCAGCTGGGATGCTTACTGCTCTGGCTTTAATCACTGGTGTGGGCATTTGGGTTTTCCTTTTCTTATTTTCAAGCTCAGTGTTTACATATCTAAATTCTGTATATATTCCATCTTGTTCATATGCATTTAGATTTTTATTGCTACTAGGAAGAGGGCTATGTTAAATGAGTCTTCTGTGTTGCTAAAATCAGAAGTCTCCTGATAACGGGGAGAACAGATTTTTCATGAAAAAGCTGTCAAGAAGGAAAGAAAAACTCCCCAAGATTTTATTCAAAGTTGTCATGGCATAAGTATTTAAAGCCCTTCAAAATTAAAAGAAAATGTGAGTATGAGAAAGTCTTATCTAAAAAGACTTATTTAGATCTAGTACCAGCTATATACCCAAAATGTTTTTCTTCTACCAAAAAAAGTAAAGACATTGGTGCTGTGGAAACATAAAAATGTGAATTGTTGGTGTAATTTAGTTTAATCCAAGATCTGGACTAAAACGGGAGACTTTCATCATTCTTACCAAGTGCCTATCATAAACCCCATAACCCAAGAGAGGCCAGAATGCCAAAATGAAATGAGGTGGGGTGGTAGCAGGAAAGGATTACAAGGTACTAAATTAGGGTCTGGCCCTTTTTTAATAGAAGCTTTTAGGGAGTAGACCAACCACCACCAAATATGTCAGTGAAACATCCCACAATGCCAGAACCACACAGAGGCAACGGCAGCAGCAAATCGAAGTGCCAGGCAGGCAAAGAAAAGCCAGAGTCTGACACCAGGCATGAGTGACAGAGAAGTGAGCAGTAAGACACCAGGAAGGCATCCAGGAGGCAAATCTGTTCCGACAGCATATTTGGGATGGTGAACAATTCCTTAAGTTCTAATCCAGCCTTTGGCTCCATCCAGGGCTTAGGATGAGAAGTGCCTGATCCTTAGGCAAAACTATAATCTACCTCAACAACACTGGTTCTACTGCCTTCACAGGATCGCCACCAAAGTGCAGGCACCCAAAATGTAACATCAGCAGGATTTCTGTAGGATACAGCGTAGGAAAGCCCTTTTGCTAATACAGACCAAGAGAGGACCGGGCTTCAGTACAAGAAGTTTTTCATTATAATTAAGTACATCACTTCTAGTAATCATACATATGTGTGTACCCCCCACTGTATGTGCGAATAAATGAACATATGTATATCAAAGCTTAAAGCTAGCAGAAACCTTGTGGAGCATATTTTCAAACACCTGAACTTACAGAGAAGGAAATTCAGGTCCACAACTTGATGTGGCTTGGTCAACTCTGTACTGCCAGCTGACAGCAAGGCAGATATGGCAGAACATATGCTTGGATCGAGTTTTCTGACTCTCCGGTCAGTAGTCTTCCCAGCAGGGCAACACTGTATATATAATTTCTGTAGACTCATGAACAGGGTTGAGTTCATCATAATTCTCATAATCCTCAGCTACTGGTACACTGTCATCTTAGTCCATATAATACCTTTAACTGATATTCTCTTAATTTTTTAAAAGATGTTTTCTCTTTTTTCTCCATTTCCCATCCTCCACACAGGAACTCATTGAAATGTGACCAATACATGATCTTGAATATGTACATTTCCTTTGCTCATTGTACATGTGCTTCAGTGTGCATGAATGTGTTTTTAAGTTCCCTAAATGGTATGGATACAGTTCGAGTTCTTACTCCTCTTCCTAAAAATCTACCTTTTAAGAACAGAGCATTGTGCTCCATGTACATCCAATTCATTGCTTCTAACCACTGCCTAGTGTTACTTAGTAAATGTCTACCACATGTTAGTTATCCACTCCCACTGATAATAGACTCTTAAGATCTTGGAGCTGTTGAATAATTTCCTTCTGAAATTCAAACAAACACTACAATCTACAGCCAGATTCTATCATCCAACAGGGTAGGTTTCCTTACAACGTATAAAGTCCTTACAACATTTAAGGTCTTATGAGCTGCTGTTTACAACTTATGGAATCTTTTGTTCAATGTGCTACTTCTTAAATATACCACTAATAGTTACTAACATCGGGAAAAATGTCAGTGGTTACAGGAATCTGGGCTATGAACACATCATATCTAAATGGTGTGGGATATAAATTTTCTGTAAGATTAGAAATGTGCTTTGTTTATTTGTGTCAGTTAGCACTAAATTTATTGGTTCACCATAAAAAATAGCTTTAAAATGCATGGGAACATCATTTGCCAATTAAAATTCTAAAAACATAAGTCACTTGATGACTTCAGTCACAGATAAATAATGAGGAAGTATTCACAGTACAATGTGTGGGAGCAAATATTCAAAACAAACAACAAACTATTAGTGATTCCGTATCCCCAAAACTGAATATTGCTAAATATTACCAGACCCCCAACATGAAAAGAAAAAGTTGGTTCTCTTAGTTAGGATACTTACTCAAATCTGATCATGTATTCTGTCCAATACATACAATGCATTTTTTACTTATACTTTTAAACTAGAACTTAGACAAGGAATCAGAGGACATCAGGCATGCAAGAGATTGAGATGGATGAAGACTCAGGACAAGCAGCCCAGCATGGCAAGCTAAGAATTATGTCATCCATATTTAAGAGCTACTTTAAAATTCTGCATGAACCCCAAGCAGTGACTATCAGGAAACTGTGAGTTCTAAATGGAACTCCTTGTTTAATTGATGTATGACTTTAGGTTAGTCATCCAAACTCCCAAGAATATCCTGACCCTCTATTAAAGAGAGAAGGAACATGTCCCACTTCACATAACATGTTGTGGTCATAAAACCCAGTGACACTAAAGCACTTAGAGTAAAAATGAACTTCAGTATTTTAATATTCACATAGAATGACTCATAACTGAAGCTGATGTGCTGACCACCAAGGATACACGAATAATATGGAAACTGGTGCTATGGGCATTTGAGAATTTTCCTTTGTAGTTAAATTTCTTTTTATTGAAGTTGATGTGTTATGACTTAAAAGTCATTTGGGTAGGAGAGTATTTAAAAGACATAAGAAAATTATTTAACAAGATTACTAGGCCAAGACACACTAGGTTGCCAATCAAGAAATGTTACTGGCTACTGTTAGAATGTAAGGTTCTGTGTGCATAATCACAGAAGTGGGAAATATTCATGGGGCAACTGGTGGCTCAGTTGCTTAAGCATCCGACTCTTGGTTTCAACTCCAGTCATGATCTCAGGGTCATGAGATGGAGCCCCACATGGGACTCTACGCTCAGCTTGGAGCCTTCCTTCTCTCTCTCTCTGCCCCTCCCTCTGCTCATGCTCTCTCTCTCTCTCTCTCGTTCTAAAATAAATAAATAAATAAATAAATAAATAAATAAATAAATAAATAAATAAATAAATAAATAAATAAAATCTTTAAAAAAACAAGAAGTGGGAAATATTCCACTGAAATGCCAGTAAGGGGCAGAGTAAGCTTGAGGCTGTCTACACAAAAAGAATATCTCCATACCACCCACTCTTCAAAGCATACATACACACACACACTCACAAACACACACACAAACACACACACACACACATACACACACACACAAATTAGGGAACAAAAATCCAGTTCCAAAAAATAGCTTAAAAGAACTCAGGGGAAAAGGCTGGTAATAAAAATGATGTGAGGATACCTGGGAGGCTCAGTCATCAGGCGTCTGCCTTTGGCTCAGGTCATGATCCCAGGGTCCTGGGATTGAGCCCCGCGTCAAGCTCTCTGCTCCGCGGGAAGCCTGCTTCTCCCTCTCCCACTCCCCCTGCTTGTGTTCTCTCTCTCACTGTCTCTCTCTGTGTGTCAAATAAATAAATAAAATCTTTAAAAAGAAAATGATGTGAGAAAAGGTGAGAGGCTTGGAGGACAGATCCAGGAGATAAAGTGCACATTACAATGAATTTCAAAAGAGAAGCAAGAAGCAATGAACATGTAAATAGTACAAAAAAAATCTACCAGTAAAATAAAGAATTGAATTTGCAAGTTGAAAAGAATTTTTCCTTAAAGAATTCAAGATAGAATACCCCTTTCTAGGTCTATCTTGGCAAAACATTTGAATTATAAGGCTTTAAAAAAAAGCCAATAACCATAAAAATAGGAAAAACTAAACAAACTTACCTACAAAAAATTAAGTGGTAGGCCATAAGAAGAGGAGAAGAAAGTATACAAATTTTCTACCTTACACTGCATATGTAAAATAGTCATTTGCCAATTACAATTAGAAAAATCCAAATTCAGAAAAGTTTTTCACTTAAAGGTAGTAAAAAATAGAGTAAAAAGAAGTTGCATGGCTTCCAAATCACTAATGACAAAAAAAGGAAGCAAATGTCATCAGAGAAAAATGAAAGTATAAAAGTAAATAAATGAGAGAAATGGCACAAAAGTATTAGAACGGCATCAGATTGCTCCCCTACAATACTGGTACCTAGAAAAAGAATGGAATATCAGGTAGAAATTAAGAAGACAGCAACTCAAATTTCCTCCATCAAGATATAATCCATCTGTTAGAATGAAAGAATGCTATTCAACAGATGGATGGATGGATGGATGGATGGATGGATGGATGGATGGATGGATAGATGGATGGATAGATGGATGGACGGACGGGCAGATAGATGGATGGATAACTATTAGATTGTTAATATGGGGTATATTCATGTAGGAATGCTGCTGTAGGAATGCTGCTGTAGGGAGAGGGAACAGGAAAGAAAAAAACAGATGGCATCTTCTTAAAATGCATGTACACAATTATACTTCTGTATTAAGACAAATTACATTTGTGGGCACATGTATAAATTAACATATAGAATCTTCAATAAAAAGATATTTTTCTAGAAAGCAACTGTCTCAAGAAATAGAAAACATGAATAACCAAGAAGTTGGAAGAAAAAAATTATACAAATTCCTGTACAGAAGATTAGCACAGCATCCTTGTGATAGATACAAAAAATACTGAGTACACAGAAAAACTATGTATAAATAAGAATTCTTCAAATTAAAAACTTCAGCTCATCAAAAGCACCCAGAAAGAAAACAAACAAACAAACAAAAGCCACAGACAGGGAATAAATATAGACATCTAATAAAGGACTTGTATCAAGAATATATAAAGGATAGCATTAAATCAATAATAATAAGAAAAATACAAATAAATGGGCAAAGGCTTGAAAGACACTTCACAGAAGAGGATAAATGAATATCCAACAAGCATATGAAAGGGGATGGACATCATATGTCTTCAGAGAAATGCAAATTAAAACCACAATGAGATTTCACTTCACACCCACTCGAATGACAAGAAGACTGATAATACCAATGGTTGGTGATGATGTGTAAGAACTGTCTTTCTTACTCATTGCTCATGAAAATATACAATGGTACAATCACTTTGGAAAATGGTTTGGTAGTTTCTTATCAAGCCTCAGTTATGGGCCAGTAATCATACTTTTAGATATATATAAAAAAGAAATGATAGTATATTTCTATAAAAATGGATGAACACAAACCTACACAAATACTTTATTCACAAGAGACAAAAAACAGAAATAGTCCAAATGTCTATTAACTCATAAAGAACAGATAACATATCAATATAATAGAATACTCCTCAGTAATTAAAAGAGATGATTAGTAATATAAACAACAACATGGATAAGCAAAGAACCACGATATTTAGTGAAAAAAGCCAGAGACAAATGGCAGCATACTGAATAATTTCATTCATACAAAGTTCAAGAATGGGCTGGAAAGTGACACGAGGGAATTCTGTGGGGTAACAGAAATGTTCTATTGGGGTGGTGGTTGTAAGAATGGATTCATGTTGCTAAATCTATCAAACATTATTTGATGTATTTAACTTATACTTCAATAAAACTGAGTTTAGGAAAGATCACATATAAAAAACAAAGAAGCAAAATTGGCATATAATATTAATGCAGAAGAAAACTTAAAGAACATTTTATGGTTAAGAAAATACAACTGAATCTATAAGAGTTGAAGTGATAAAATTAACAATGGTTTTAACTATCATTTATTAAGTGCCTTCTGTGTACCAAGTGCTGGCCTATGCTCTTTTCAACATGATCTCTTTTAATCCCCAAAAAGACAATGACATATTCTTTCTTAACAAAATTCTATTTTGTACAAGTCCCCAGCCCTTCCCACAGAGCCATGTGCTTCAGGGGATCGTGACTCCCCCTTCGCCTCGCCTGGGTGGCCCAAGGACCTTCTGACTCTCCCTGACAATGACTGGTTCAGGAATGGGCAAGTGATCAATTCTGACCAACGAGATATAAAAGAAAACCCAGTGAGATGCTTCTGGGAAAGCATTTTGCCTGTAAAGCAAGCCATATGAGATTATTATCTTTCTTCTCCCTCCTGACATCATCATGCCTGGCTGCAATGGCTAGAACTACTGCAGCCATTGGGCCATCTTGAAGCCCTTGTGTAGGTATTTGCACATAAAAACAGCCTAAGTGACAGTTATTAGTAGTCCCCTTCACAAATGAAGAAAATGACCCTCAGGGGTTTCATAACTTGCATGAGGGGACACAGTAGCTACGTAGTAATAACAGGACATATCTAGCTCTACCTCAGTCTGAAATTAATGCTCTCCAATACCCTTTATTGTCTCCACTCAAGTTGATGTTAAAGCTAACATAAACTTTCCATGTTCATAAAGCTTTACAAATCCTAGTCCACTGTTTATTTTACTACATGGGGTGGGGGGGGCTAAAATATTCTTGTTACTGCATCAGGGTAAGAGTAGGATTAACTCGCAGCTGCTTTTCGTGTCTTTTCTATATGGCCCATCTCCTCATGCTCTGCATATGATCAGCAAGCCTCAGGTCAAATGTCACCCCAGCAAATCTTTCTTGCCCTGTGCTGACTGTATTAAGCTTTTTCTCTCTTGTCTTCCTTGCCTCAAATACATGTCTGCCCCTTGGAGCTGCTGTTTTAGTCCTCTTTTATCCCAGCACAAAGCGTCATGCCCAGTGTATCACAGATGCTTAATGCCAATGGAGAAGTCGTCCTTATGGTCCTTAGCACATGCACTTCAATATTTAATACTTATTTATAACAGCTCTATAATGTTTACTGTTGAATGATTGCAAGTCTAGCCTCTTCAAAAAGGTTGCAAGTCTGAAATGAGACCCTGGAATGCACGATCTCTGGCCCATGCTGTCTTTGAGAGTCTATTGCTGTGTTTCTATTCAAGAACGAAGATGCACATTTTCTTTTATGATGCCTACCAAGGTGCTTGGCACAGGAAATATTTGCCAATCTCTTGAATATTTGAAAGAAAAAGTAATGTTCATGTTGTCATACCTTGACATTTCTAATGCCTCCAAAAAGTCATTCTGCAGTGATGGAAATTATGAAAGGAAAATGAAGATGACAATTTGTCCAATTTGGTTCACTGCATCAGTGGGAAGCAAATGTAAAACAATATATGTATTGGGGCACCTGGGTGACTCGGTCGGCCAAGCCCCTGACTCTTGATTTTGGCTCAGGTCATGATCTCACGGTCGTGAGACTCAGCCCCGCATCAGGCTCTGTGCTTAGCCCAGAGTCTCCCTGAGATTTTCTCTCTCTCCCTCTGCTCCTCTCCCCACTCTCTCTTAAAAAAAAAAAAAAAGTAAATTTTTAAAAAAGAATATATGTATTAAAATACAAATTCATAATCTCCCAAGTCACCCAGAATATAGAAGTATTAAAAGTACTAAAAAGCATTAAAAGCAGTATTATAAGCATAAGTTTGACTAAAGAACATAGACAATTTAGGTAGAACATGTGAAAGTGATAACATCTTTTCCAGATCCTCAGGCTCCAGAAAATGGATAAACAGGGGTGGGGTGGGAGGGGGATGTCAAAAATTATGTCTCACAGGCCAGGAACCTGTTTTTGTAAATAAACCTGTATGGAAACACAAACCCACCCTGTTGTTTACTTATTGTCTATGCTTTCGAGCTGCAGTGGCAGACCTGAGCAGTCACACCACGGACCATGCCGCCCACAAGCGTCAATACTTACTATCTGGCCTTTTAAGACCGAGGGTGCAGAGCCCTAGGCTAAACTACAGACAAGTGTCACATTGTTACGGGGGCATTCCCTCATGGTTAAGACACATTCTAGAAGATGTGCGAGAGTTATGTTTGACATGATTAGGATTAATCGAAAACTTTCGCTAGCTTTGAGGGAACAATTCTAAGAGTGTAGGGAGAACAGGCAAAGCATAAGCATTTATTGAATTACCCAAAATGGAAATTTGTCTTTAAAATGCCAAGCGGCCTGTTTTTCTTCATTAGAAAACAGTCTCGGCTACATGTACAGTATGGATTCATCACAGCAGCAACATTCTAATTGCGGGCTGTGAAGAGTTCTAATTGAAATAAGATTAATGAAGAGCCATGCCAGCCTCCTACAATATCACAATCTGTAGGAACACTTAGCTTCTGTGAGTCATTTTCCTCCCCAAAATAACTCAGATTAAACAGCAACTTCCAAACTAATGGCAACATTTCCGTCCAGATTTCTTTTTATGTCTTGCATCATGTTCCAGGATACAGCACACGGAGCAGGACTCATCTTCTGCCATCAGCTAATGTTGTTAAATGTCAGGCATTTAATAAAGTTAAAGGGCAAAAAAGTTTTAAAGAATTTCTTCTGCCTAGCAATCAGCCCTTGAGAAGACTCAGGAAAACTCACTGCTTTATTGACTGGAGCAGAATGAGAAATTTTGTCATCAGGTTCTGAAAACATCACCTAATGCCCCGAGAAATTCAAAAGCCCTGTGAATGATGTTCCTAAAGGTGTATGCATGCATTTTGTGTGCACATGTTGTATGCATTTAGAGAACATTCATGAAATATAATAGCAAGTGTACTCTTGTGTTCCCCAAATGTAGAGTCTGCGTAACAGCAAAGTAGGTTAAATTCAGGTGTTTGAGAGCCAGGGCATAATTCCTAATAAGAGCTGTTGGTATGTTCCAGTTGCCCAAACACTGGTCAAAGGATGGGAGAAAGCAGAGCCCTGCGAGCCTCAAACTGGGATGCAGGGTCTCTTATTGTGGATTTCTCCAGTGTCCTTCAAGCAGGGAATTCCCTCAGTCTTCCTACTCTAGTCTACCACTGGACTCAGCGATGAACAGATGAGGTTTATCTCCTTTTATTGCCTCAATCTCCTCTTTAAGTATATCGGGAGGGGGAGGGAACCGGTAGAAACTGAGGAGAAAAAACAATTTCAAAATGCCATCTTAGAGTATAAAAAATCAAATTTGCTAAGAAAAGAGGGTAGAGAGTGTTGGCAAAGTCAAGTCCCCTACCCTAATGAGTTCCATTTTAAGACAAACATTAGAGCACTTCAGTATAAGTATGTATAGTTAAATTTTAAAACATTTTGGGTGTCCTCCTTGTTTTCAGTACATACCATAGACTGATATCTGCATTAGCTCTCTTAAACTAGAAATTCTGTAAGGAGTGGACTTACTTTAATGAAGTATGCATAGTGGACAAAACAGCAATGACTTGACTCCCTTTCCACTCTAGTAGCAAATTTAAAAGGAAAAATATATACATGGAGCTTTTTTTTAAAGCAAGATGCCACAAGCCTGAGAAATTGTTTCCTCTGATCTCTTGAGTTTTAATGACTAGCTAGCAGCATTCAATTACAAACTGGTCATTAACAAGAAATCTAATTGCTATTAGCAGACAGGTAAACAGCTCATATCGGCATCACAATGTGCACGGAGGGCCATTATATAGTGTCAAGTGAAATGAAGGTTTCCTTATGACAAAATAAATAACATCACTATATTTATAAAATGGCATTGCCTCGTCTCTTCAAATACATAGTAATATACAAATAGCTGTAAACAATAGTAGTGAACTAGATGATACCTTAATTTTTAAATTTTTTAGTTAATAGTGCAAACAAAGCTGCTAAATAAGGCAAAAATCCTATTCTCTAAAAAGTAAACTCCTACCATCATTTAAGGTTTCAAAAACTTAAGCCACAACTGAAACCCATCTTTTGACCAAAGGTGATCAGGGAAGAGTTTACCTATGAATATCTCCCGCTATTTAAAATATAAATATAAATATTAAATTGCATTGCCAATATGTATTTAAATATTATATAACTTTATTAAACCAGAAAAAAAGGAAAGTATTAAAAAATGAATGGAGAAAATGTAAGTTTAAGGTAACAAAAGATTCTGTGTTTTGATTTTGACACAGTCTCAAATTCTTACCTTCTTTAAAAGGATCCAGATTGGTTACTTTGCCTGGAGTGCCAAAGTTACTCTTTGTCTATATGGAGTCACCCAATGTGATTTTGCATCACATTATAGTTTATCAGTTAGGGCTTAAAAATCCATACCACCCTGACAGAATCATCAAACACCTTCCTGAATCTTTTCCTCTCTAGGTAGAAGAATTACAGCTGTTAGTTTCAACTTACAAAGAAAACCTTATCCTAAAAATCATCAGGAACCCTAGTAAAACAAAAAAAGAGGCCTAATATCATAAGCATGTTCTTTATCAACATAATAACCCCATATCATTGATGGCCAGGCAGCAGGATAGACATACTTGGAAGTTCACTGATAATTTAAGACTCCTATGGCATTTTTCTGCAATTGAGTCTTAATGAGAAACTAAATCTTAGTGAAGAAAAAGATAAGTATTAAATTCTATTATCAATGTCATGATCAGATTTGAAAAAACTAATTTCTACTGGGAATTAGTTTTTTTTGTTTTATTTTATTTTATTATGTTATGTTAGTCACCATACATTACATCATTGGTTTTTTTATGTAAAAATTTATATTTTATTTTATTATTTTTTAATAATTTTTATTGTTATGTTAATCACCATACATTACATCATTGGTTTTTGATGTAGTGTTCCATGATTCATTGTTTGCGTGTAACACCCAGTGCTCCATTCGGTACGTGCCCTCCTTAATACCCATCACCAGGCTAACCCATCCCCCCATCCCCCTCCCCTCTAGAACCCAGTTTGTTTCTCAGAGTCCATAGTCTCTCATGGTTCGTCTCCCCCACCGATTTCCTCCCCTTCATTTTTCCCTTAAACAATAGATTTCTAGTATTAAAGAGGAAGAAATCATAAAGTCACGTAGGGCCAAAGCCATCTCAAATGTGTTCCTAATAACTGTGTCCGCAATACTGTAGACCTTTGGCCCAGAGGGAGGAGTGGACTGACCAGATGACACTCACTCTAAAAAGCCAACAGATCTCCCCCAGACACACAAGTTCCTTCCTTCAGCATTTAATAGCCCCATGGTGAAGAAAATACGTAATAATCAAGTTCTTTCTTATCTCCAGTCTAAGTCCTTGCCACTTTGCAAATTCATTTTCTCTTGTTTTCCTCTTTGGAGACAGAGAACAGCTGGTTGTCATCTTCCAAATACTGTAACAATCCCTTATATACTTGAAGATAGTAATTAAGTCATCCTCTCAGCCTTCCCTTTTGAGAAACTCAAATTCCTTTTAACACAAATTATCAAAAAATTGCCACCGCCTTGGACATGAAAATTATTATTGCATCGACATTCTCTGTAAACCCCTCTTTGTTTCTGGAACTGCTCCTTCTCCAAGAGCAAAAGCAGAAGCGCACTGCCTTGATGAATTTGAGTCCCGCTTGTCTGTCTTCATCCTTCTTACGACATAACGTCACTGGTGAACTTGGGTTCTCCATTAACCTCCCACGAACACTTTGCACTTCTCAGGTAAACTCCTGTGACTCTTAACCTCCCCGTCACCTTTCACTCCCTGCCTCCACCCCCTCACATTCTAAAACAGGAACACTCATGAAGAGCAGCATCTTTAGCAGCTATGACAAGCTCTCTCTCTCTCTCTCTCAAATAAATAAAATCTTAAAAAAAAAAAAAAAGAGTGCAGCTCCAAATACTAACTACATAGGCTACTTGAACCCAATGTTCCATCTCAAGGGCGTGAATTTTCTCCATAGGGGGTTGGTATGCTAATAAGATTTCAAAACAAACAAAGCTTTCCTTTTAGCCTTATCCTTATTTTAAAAAAAAAAAAATAGCACTCATTGCAGAGAGATACGAAAGAAAAAGAACAAATTTACTCACAGAATAATTCTAGGCCAATTACTTAATCTCACATTTTCATAATCTGTTAAAATGGGAATAAAAGGAACCCATGGGGTTGTGTTAAGGGATGAATGAAGTAGTCTGGTTACCCACCACACTGCCTGACAAAATTCCTTTCTCTGGCACTTGTGGTGACATTTTCATCCTCCCAACTAGTGTTCTTTATGACAATACGGGGGATTCATGAGTCAGTTCTCCCGGGGCTCATATTTGTATTTAAAGAGGGACCTTCTGGAGTTTTAATTAAAAAAAGAAAAAAGCGACTCTTAGGATAGGCATTCCAAGTAGCAAGTCAGACTTGTAAGGATCGTGTCTTGAAATGGGAATAACCCCAAAGTAAGGCAAGCCAACTCACACATGTGATTTCATCTCCTACATGAGGCAGAAACATGTTTATTTGAAGCCGAATATTCTCAATCTCAGTGATCCCAAGTTGCTTATAATAAGATTTTCTCTGAAATATCAAACCATATATTTTACCTTGGGTCATTTCACTGGTAGAGGATAACCCCGATTTTGGAAAGATTTGACATGCCAATTTATCCACAGTATGGATCTAGAATATTAAGGTACCAACCTTTTATTTCATTTTGCTTTGAATAAGGTAAGACAATTAGTCTGCTTCAGGATAGAGTATTTCAAGTGTGAAAAGTTGCAAATATTTTTATTTTTCTTATATGACTACAAATTAACTGTTTATATTCCTCTTCTCTCTCCTTTTCCCACCCCAACCCTCCCTCTATATACAGCCTGAAAATAAGTTAGACAGGTCGAATAAATATCTACACTCCATAAGGATTTTAATTAATAATCATCTGAGGGCGCCTGGGTGGCTCAGTTGGTTAAGCGACTGCCTTCGGCTCAGGTCATGATCCTGGAGTCCTGGGATCGAGTCCCGCATCGGGCTCCCTGCTCAGCGGGGAGTCTGCTTCTCCTTCTGACCCTCCCCCCCTCATGCTCTATCTCATTCTCTCTCTCTCAAATAAATAAATAAAATATTAAAAAAAAATAATCATCTGAGAAGGGTTTGACCATCTGCTTACCTGGACTTAATGTATAACTTTTCGAGCTTTATAATATCATGATTTACCTGTTTTCTAGTGCCCACAGATAATGACTGATGGTCTGTCCAGTATTAATTTCACTTAAATTTACAGGCTGTAGAGGAGAGGTGGGAGGGAAAGTGTCTCACATAGGAAACAGTTCTGTTAAAAAAAAAAAAGCAAAATTAATTTTCTAAGCAGCCACACTAAATGGCTCAATCAGCTACTCGACAAAACACTTTCTTACCTAACGTAACCCACTTAAATGTCAACCAATAAAAGTCATCACTTACCTGGAAAGTTTATCTTTTCTGTGTTTAGAGGAAAGCTACCTGACTATTTATATACCCAGAAACGTGGATGTGTGGGTAGGTATGTGCGTGTGCGTGTGCGTGTGCGTGTGCGTGTGCGTGTGCGTGTGTGTGTGTGTGTGTAATGTTTGTGAGGTGAGGGCGTGTGGTGGGATTATACACATATAAAGCTACTTCTGCTCATCTCTAAACGGCAGTATAAACCTGCTACTTGGTGACTCATTTCATAAGGTGATTACTTCTCACCCATAGACATTTCTAATTTAGACAAAAAAAAAAAAGTGTCAATATACCTATAGTGTTTAAACAAACTGTGTTTTGTTCATGAAATATTCTACCCCAAATGGCCCTTGTGGACCATCAACCGAACCAGCAAACTTCTGCAACAAATGAACACTGAAGTTACCAAACCCCTGCTGTGAATGAGTGACCTAGGAGCGTTTCTCCTAAGGATTTCAGCAGCATTCTACCATTCTCATTGGTAACTCTTCTTCCATTCTAAAAAAATTTTTAGAAAGAGAAAATTTGATTTGATTTGATTTGTTTGATTTGATTAAAGTTTAATCAATGTTCGATAGAATCCTGCATCTGCAAGGGTTGTGAAATTTTCCTCTAGGAGAATGTGAGTCCCTTACGTCCATTACCAGAACTGTGTAGGGGAGAAAAACTGTCAAGATGGCTAGACAGAGAAAGTTTAGGATTGCAGAAGGTCCGCTCCTTGAACAGGTAAAAAACAGCAACAGGTTTTGTTAAATTAACTTCTACCCCAAAGTTCTTCTAGGTAGCAGTTGGACCATTTATTTTGTTTGGTCATCTGTCTCATTAATATTGTTTGAAGGCTCTATTCCACTTGCCTTCCACAGTCCCCTCTGCCATTCAACCCCTCCTCTGTCTGGTTTGCCCTGTTTATTGATTTTTAAATATTACATATAATTTAGTTATGATTCCAAAGGTTACAGTAGCAAGACAAACCGTCTCCAAGACTTCCAATGTGATCTTCTATGATTTATTTTTTAAATTAATTTTTGAACAGCCTCACTCAGTGTGCCCTTTTTTTCTTGTCTTCTTCTCTTCAGGTTTTGCTTTCCGCAATAAGATTTTTTTCTTTTGTTCATATGACTCCTCAATTTCTACTTTTTAATTCCACCATTTTTCTTTGCTAAACATAGTCACTGGGCTATTAGTAAAGCACTGGTGTTATATCTCAGCTGAATCTCTCATATTACCCATACCTATCTCATTCCTACTTTCACTCATTCCAAAGACCATTAAAACATACCTGAGCCCTACTGGCCCAATATACTGAGTATACTGAAGCAAGTCACAGGTTTACTTATCAAGAAAGTTCATGACTTATCTCTATCCATGCACATCAGCTATAGTCCACACAGCACTACTCCCTGCATCATAGGGCAGCCTCTCTTCAACACCCATAAAAATATTATAATAATATGCTTCCCAATATTCTTCCCAGGAGAAAAGGGAGGAGATGGAAGATAGGAGAGAATCAGTCACCATATTCCAGGGTGGGAGTGGAGCAAAATGACAGACACAGGCTAGTGAAGAGGAGAAATCACGAAGGCAATAATCAAGCGCTCATTGTTTGTTGAAGGAAAAATTATTAACATAGGCCACGTGTCCAGCTGAAGAGCAAGGGATGTGTAAAATGGTGAGTTCCTTAAAGAGATAGTTCATATGCCCAGAAGTCAAAAGAACAAGCCTAAGCAGTAGTACACAGATTTCGTCGGCAATTTGTTTGGGAAATTACTGGTATAAAGGCAAAGGTATATAGGAATAATCTTCCTAAGCAAGCAAAGGACAAAGAAGAGAAGGAAGAAGCAAGTTCAGTCAGAAAAAGGTAAAAGTGGACAAATATGAGAGACTTTAAAGGACACATGTTCTTAAGGAGAAGACAATTCAAAATCCAGAACTGTTTTAGCAGTATAATGATCGTACACATGTGATACATATACATATACGTATGTGTTTATATGTGGAAGGGAAAGACAATATAGAAATTTCTCATATCACTGAATACACAATGTAAATTACTATTTCACTAAATTTTGTGGAATTTATACATTCAGGCTATAAGTGAATGAGATCAGATTCATGACTTGATGGAATGGTGGACTACTGCCAATACGTGATACTGAATAGCTTTTAAATTCTTTTTATATTCAGATAATTTTGCAGAAAAACACATGAATGCATAAGTAAAAGAAGTAAATGAGTGCATATCAACAAATCCAGCACGATCTTGTTATAATATACAGGCAGAGATCTATTTCAGCATAGCTCTTTTGAATCCACAGTCCTAAATTTTTCCAAGCAACATTTTCCACAAAGAGCTTTAATTTCTGCAAGAGTTAAATCAACCAAAATGCTAAACTTGGAAGGGAATGGTGTACAATTACAAAAATAAAGGGATAATTAGGTATAATATTCTAGAATATGTAGAACTGTTTACTTCTTGCAGGCAGTGGTTTTTCCAAATAAAAGCTCAGGGTGAATTAATTGTTGTAAAATAAATACACAATCAAGCAAATAACATTTTATAATTCCGAAACAAGCATATAATAGAAACTGTTTCAAAGATGCCTAATCCAAAGGAACTGGCAACTGGAAGTAGATTTGTGAATTAGCAAACGTGATGATCTGGCAGTCAACATCTCCGGTTCCCCATGTTTGAATGCATGCTATAGAATGAGTGAAAAGCACACAGGAAATTAAATATACGCAGCGTATGAAAAATTAAGCAGGTGGAGGGATGGAGACGGGGAATGAGGGAACTAGTTGAGAGGGGAACAAGACAGCAGGGAAACGGGAGAAGGAAGAAGAGAGGGAAATGAAAAATATTTGACTACTAAGAAAATCTGTTTATCTTCTTTGTTCACCATCTTCTATTGATCACCATCAGTGCTGGCAAATAGCTTGAAGCTGTGATCCTGAACTGATATTTAATTAAAATCCAGTTCTACTTTAATAATATGGTAAACACATCACAATTCTGGATGTAAATAACATCAGCAGATGAAGGATAAAAGAAGAATCAAAACTAAGTGCTAGGAAGTTTACAAAGAAGGCAAAGAGCAAATCATGCAAAGAAAAACAAAATTAAACTCTGCTTCCAATTAATTGTTATCGTGGCTTTTATTAAGATTCTGCTTTAGTCCAAAAGCTATTTTCTTTCTGTCTTATTTGTCTTGCCAAGGAGGAAAATAAGCACAAACTGCATTTTATTCTTCTTATCCATGAAATCAGAGCCAAGTGCTGCCCTCAACAACTCATCCCCAACGCTCAATGGGCTGGATTATTTTCTTGATCATCACTTTTCACTTCCTCTGGGCAAAGTTCCTTCCCCAAATTCTTACCCTTCGTTACATTAAAATACCAGGAGTAATGGGAGTTATAGGAGTTTATCTAGGGAAAGATTTGGTATCTGAGATAGATTCCAGTAGTCAACCCAGCCAACTTCTTTGAAAGCCACTTAGATTTCCAAGCATCCTAATGGATTCTACTTTCAAGGTACGCTGTGTTACCCTGGGAGCCATTGCCATGAAGATAGGTTCATATTTATACATCTGTACACATGCCCATGTGGAAAATGAGAAAATGTTTACGAGATTTTTTTATAATTTGAAAAGTATTTTCCAAATTCAAAGTAATTTTTTAATTACAATGATTAGTTAGTGTTATAAATATTTGTGCTTCGCCCAGCAAGTGGGCTAAATTGTGGTTCCTTAGTGGCCTGGAATAGGTACAACTATAAAACAAAAACAAAAACAAAACAAAACAAAAAAAACTTTAGTCTCCCCAAGTAAGGAAGTGCCTTAACTCGTCTGAGCTATTTTAACAAAAACATCATATACTGGCTGGCTTAAACAATAAACATTTATTTCTCACACTTGAGGAGGCTGAGAAGATGAAAATCAAGGTACTGGCAGATGCAGGCAGATCCCCATCTAGTGAGGACCCACTTGCCAGAGGGCTTTCTTTTCACAGCGTCCTCACATGGTGGAAGGGGCAGTAGATCTCTCACGGGCCATTTATAAGGCCACTAATCCAATGCATGAAGGCTACACCCTCACAACCTGATCACCTCCCAAAGGCCCTACATCTCAACCACCATCGCATCAGGCATCAGGATTCAACATACAAAACTGGGGAGACACAAACCTCCAGTCCATGGCAGGAAGACTTACTAAAGGTCAATTTTTTTCTTTTCCCCCAAATTAGAAGTTCTGATCTCATGAAATAGAAGCACTGAAATTTCTGCTTCATTTCATCTTCCCATCTATCCATGGCACCTCAGTTCTTAAAGTGAGAAAATCATAAGCAAATGGAAATATCAAATGGATAGCCTCTTAAAGAATCAGGGTTGAAAAGATAGGTAAGCATGCCTCCTAATCAAGTAAATAAAGGAGATGAAATACAAGTTTCTTGAGAGAACACAGCCAAAGCCATCTCTCCCTACATGCCCCCCCTCACCTGAGCCCCCCCCCCCACCCCCCGCCATCAGGCAGAGCAAAGATTTCATAGGAGGCTCCACTGGACTTGCAAAGGGGGCAAGGAAAACAGCCATCCTTTCCATGCTCAAGCTGCCACCCCTTTCAGAAATACAGGATCTAGTGCACTTGTGTGCACCATTATTCTGCTCCAAAACAAACAAATCTCAGAAACCTAACATTGCCCTAGGTGATTCACAGGGTGAGAGGAATCACCTACAGCATTTGCATACCTCACAGAGATTAGCAAGCACCTGCAGAGGCAGGAGCAAGAGGAAAGGCTCACTGTGCTTATTCTATTCCTGAAGTAGCCAAAAATTCAGAAAGAGTATCAAAGGGGCCAACAGTCAGGATTTTCTTTTCTCCAAGACTAGCAGAAGGAAAGTAAAGCCAACCATCCAACTCCTCGGCAGCGAGGCACACTCTAATTATTTGAATGGAAAGAGATATACGAATGCCAAAAACATAAAACACACAGAACGAATTCAAAGACTTGAGAAAAGGATGTGATTTGGCTAAGATATTATTTCTGCCTTTCTCTACTTCCAACCCACTTTAATTCAAGCAGCTCACATCTGGTGTTTTATGTGAAGTCAAGAGGAAAACCTCACTGAACCTAAGCTGAGCAGCTCCAGGCTGGGAACTAGGCCCACACACTCATAGAGATGGAGAAAATCACAGAGCACACCCACCCGCCCATCTCCAGCTTTCAGAGCCCAGGATTTGTACAAGCACCTCCATTTCAGTTCGAGGGATGAGATAAAGAGGTAAAAATAGCTAAGATAAGTCAACCAGAAATAAAATTCATATTGAACCCACTATATCAGAATACAATGGCCTCATTGCTCTGCTATGATATTTTGCTCATCCATAAAGAGCAAATAAGGACGCTACTTGCTATATTCTCTTATAACAGCCTTTATTTTTGAATCCAAAGTTATTGGTTTGTAAAAAAAAAATAATGTTTTAAGTCATGAAACTTGCAAGGTTTTAATTACAAAGTTAGAGTCGAGATATTTTACCTACTACATAACTTTGCAGGTCAAAACAAAATAAAACCACAGAGAAGCCTGGCCCACAGTATTCATCACATACATTGTGTTAAAATGAGTTCTGATGGACTGTACTATCAGCCTTATCTCACCTTCATGGTGGAACTGGAGTAACCCCACCACAAAGATATTCACTTCTTCTGAAGCTCGTTCCAACAGTGAGAGTAATATCCCACTTATAGAGCTATCGTGAACATTGGGATCAGGGAAGTTTCTGGTACTAGCACAGTGCTGGCACATAACTGCGGAAAAGGACCATATCCCCAATCACATTACAAAAATCTGGGTGCCTAATTTGAAAAACTGAATCGGTGCATGGTCATCCCTCAGGAACTAAAAGGAGAATTTCTCCCCTGGGAAATCTCATCTCTACTAATCATACTCAGAGGACTTCCTGACAACATCTTCTATTTCTCTGTCCAAGTTTTCTTCCCACTTACAAATGAATATTTCAAGGCAATTTCTCAGAAGCTCCCTAATTCTGATCCGATAAGATGGGCACCATAAATCTGTAAGGACTCCTGGGGTATCTCCCAGTTTAGCCTGGCTTCTTGTTGAGATCCTTCTGTGACTTAGCTCTCATTATTTTGTTCAATTCTCAGGGATCAGTCAGAGCTTCAGTTCTTATTGCCTATATTCCCTTTAGAGAAGCACTGAGATATGTCAGATTGCTCTGTTTTCCCAAATTTCAAAAAAAAAAAAAATACCACAGAATTTTTCCTTTCTTTGGGGCATCCGTGTTGTACACACATCTGGTCGGTCAGGGAAACATCTCATACTTTGCACATAGTGTTCTTTTATAAACTGGGGGTCATCTGCTCTCATTTCCTCCCACAAGTATGGAGAGTGTGTGCAGCTGTTGCCAAAAATGGACAGAGGATCCTGGGAGAGGAGAAAACCTGGATCAAACTTCAAGCATGGGCAGGAAGGGCGAAGTGGCAGTTGGACAAATTCTGGTGTGTGTACTGGACGTGCTAGGGGTAAGGAGCATCACAGCAACTGCGCCGCCTGATGAGGGAGCTGCAGGCCGAGCAAGGAGGCACAGAGGGGGACATAGGAAGCTTAAAGTGCATAATGCACTGGTCAGTTACTTCACACAGGTAAGTCCACGGATAAAGGATATGTATTGTGATATTTCTTTATGAAACGCAAGCTACCAGTTAAACACATCTCCCTAAAGATGCCATCAATGGCTGGACAGTCTGCAAAACTACAGATCAAAATACAAACACGCATGACTTCTATTAATCACCAACTCAGTCTTAGAAGCTGCACCTTTATTTTCTACCTTTGGTTTCCACTGAAAGCTTTAGAGTATTTAAGAGTTTTCAATCCTTAGGGTCTGAAAATTATTTATTTATTATTATTTTTTTTTGGGGGGGAAAAACAGGGACAGCACAAAAATACATCCACTTTAGCAATTGTCTTTCATCCTATTTACTAATGACAGAAAAGCAGCGAGGTATTACTGAAAATTATGACCATGACCCTAACTAAATTAAATAAGCATTAATTCAACAATACAGAGCATACCCTGTGGCTACAAATGTGTGCATCTTTCTTTACAGCTCCATTAGTTTGGACATGAATTTCAGCCCTTTGAAAATGTCCGTACTACATAGGTTGCAGAGGTAGTCAAATTCTTACCCTGGATTTGTTAATACGATTGTAGTCATTGAACTGGTTTGAATTCACATACAAGGGCACTATGTACTAACACATTTTCCAAGAATAGAAACAGAAATAGAGATAGAAATTGGAGACAGATACTAGCACAGATAAATGCAATATAAATTTTGTATCATCTCACATAATTATCACAGTAAAGGACTTTTTAAAAAGATCGTGAATATCCCATTAATGAAATATTTTTGATACTCCCCTAAAGAAAATATTCCTTAAATTGCTTTTATTTGCCTTGGAATCTATATAGCATATATCGTTAATTCTACTCTAGACTTGATCTTTGTTTGGCATTAACTTTAGAAAACAGAATTGCTAAAAGGTGACTGTCAAGCCCTAAAATCAAGTGTAAACTCTCAGGGCTTGAAAGAGCAGACACAGATTTTCATTCTATTCATGGATATAAAAACTGCAGAGTACCATACATGGCCTTGAGCAAGTGTTAACTGCACACGACCAGAAACAGAGGGGGACATCTGAACAAGCTATGAAGAAAATAAGAGAGCAACATGTCAACTCAGAAGGAAAAAAAGGAAATTAAATACTTTGAAAAGATATAGGTGATAGAAAGTTTAGAAATCGAAACTAAAATGTACAAGGCAGATCATTTCTCCTGTCATTTTTAATACTTCCTTGTTCTGACATGTCTACCATGCTATAAAAGCTATCTTACTGTATTTAAACTTTTCAAGCAGGAGAAGCTTGAGAGTTGATTGTTTAAAAATGAAACAAATGTTAAACAAAACTTACCCAAACACTGAAAAGAGATTCGAATGCAATTTATAATAGCACTTAATTCATCCCTGCTGATTTTTCCATTCATGTTAGTGAGGTTAATTTGTGTCTCATATTATTTCACTCTTTTTACACACTACTTTCACAATGAAATAAAGATAAATCCAATCTCACCTTCGAAGAGCAATAATTATGTTTGTCGCTTACATGAAAGATTTTAGTAATCCCTTATGCCTGAGGTTTCTTGAGTTTATAGGTCTTTCACCTTCATAACAGAAACATAATAACCATACTTCACAAGTGAGGCATTCTGCAACTGTGACTGGGAAAACAGAGGTCCAGTTCCCCCTGGCAAGACACCCTCCACTGGAGGTTGGAAGAATCAGCTCGGAATCTTCAAGATACTGATTCCTCAGGGAGATATTCTTTTCCCCACATAGCAGTTTAAGGATTAAAAAACCCAAGAATCTTCTGAGCATGGAAAACACATACACACACTCACATGCACACACACACACACGCATGTATATATGTATATATGCCTATATACTCACATGCGTGTATATATATATATATAACAGATATTTGATATTTTCTAATTTATATATGTGTATGTATATAAATACATAGATGTGCATTGACGAGTGTGTGTGTGTGTGTTTCAATCATGGTGCTATACAAACTGATTAAAGATGGCCTCATACTGGGCTATATATAACCACTATAATTTCTTTCTTCATAAGAGTTTTCCAAAGACTTGAAGATAGCTATCTTTATATGCTTATAATGGATCACATAACTTCATAATTATTTCATGGGGATACCTAAGTCATCTCTTACTATGTTCATTTATCATTTCAAGTGAAACATAACTGTCACTCATCATTTGAACTTGTTTTCACATTTTTTCTCCTGAATCCACTTGCCAGAATCTGGAGAAAAGAACGGATCCATCTTAGTTACAACACACAAAACCTACAGAACGGACTCTGGCATCATATGGACTTAATATGAGCATCTAAGAAACAGTTCTGCGAATTTTTTACCTATTTGTCCATGTACTAATTACTCACATCTCTATACTTCAGTATCATAATCTTAGAAATTAGGATAAAAAATAGAGTCTCTGTAAAGATTACATGAAATTATTTACATATTACAACTAGCAAACTGGCACACAATGACAGAAAATTGTTCATTACTATATTATTTCTTTAGACAGGGATGACCCTGTTCCATCCCAAAGTTTCATGAAATTAGACTTTCAGTTATATTTAAAAAATGATAAACAAGTCCCTTGTTATGTCCAAGATATGCATTGTGTGGCATGGGACAAACTTTATGATATGGAAGAGTCTATTAAAGAGTCATTTCTATACACTAAGGCATAATAAGCCTGGGAATATTATCAACTCTCATTCTGGGTAAAATTCATTGTAGAAAATATGGTTATTCCTTACCAAATACAACATGTGCCCCTCCCTCCCCCAGATCTCCTTGTTTGGGGCCATGTAATTATTTCTTGCCAATGGTAAGTAACCAGATAGGACATTTCTGGTCCAAGAGTTTTAAGAGTGGCTGGAGTTCTCCAAACTCTCTCTTTCCCAGGTTTTGAATAATAAGTATGTTATGTTGAAATTATTAATAGAGCCATAGGATGGAAACAGTCTAGATTCCTCAGTTATGGTCAGAGCTTTCCACACCATTCTCAATAATTGAGAGAATAAGTAGACAGAAAATCATTAGTATAAAGAATGCTTGAAAAACACTATCAATTAACTTGACCTAATAACTCCACCTAAAAACAGGAGAATATACATTCCTGTAATACACATGGGATATTTACTAAGCTGGACCACTCTGTGGGCCATAAAAGAAGTCCGAGTACTTTGAAACGTGTGTAAATCATGTATGTTCTTTATAAAAACAGCATTAAATTAGAAATCAATGGCAAATCAATATATGGCCAATCCTTAAAATTTAGAAACTAAATAATACCTCTCTAAATAA
Organism: Zalophus californianus; assembly: GCF_009762305.2. NCBI lineage: Eukaryota > Metazoa > Chordata > Mammalia > Carnivora > Otariidae > Zalophus > Zalophus californianus. The sequence goes on from NC_045597.1 coordinate 50,833,019, forward strand.
CCAATGGGTAAAAAATGAAATGATAAGGTATTTTGAACTGAAGTCAAATGAAAACACAATATATCAAAACTTGGGTATGCAGCCAAAGTAGTACTTAAATGCAATAACATTTATTTAGTAGCACTGAATAAACTACATTACAACAGAAGGAAGGTCTCAAATCAATGAACTTAATTTTCACCTTAAAAAACTAAAAAGAGAGAGCAAATTAAAACAAAAGAAGAAAATAAATAATAAAGACCAGAGCAGAAATCGATGAAATAGAAAACAGGAAAACCCTTTTTTAAGGAGATCCATAAAATTGATATATACCTAAATATAATAGTCAGAAATGAAAGACAGAAGGCATAAATTACCAATGTGAAAAATGAAAGTAGCAATGCTATATATTCTTAAAGCATTTCAAGAAAAATACGTGGTGGGGCGCCTGGGTGGCTCAGTTGGTTAAGCGACTGCCTTCGGCTCAGGTCGTGATCCTGAAGTCCTGGGATCGAGTCCCACATCGGGCTCCCTGCTCAGCGGGGAGTCTGCTTCTCCCTCTGACCATCTTCCCTCTCGTGCTCTCTATCTCTCATTCTCTCTCTCTCAAATAAATAAAATCTTTAAAAAAAAAAAAAGAAAAAAGAAAAATACGTGGTGCCTGGGTGGCTCAGTTGGTTAAGCATCTGATTCTTGATCTCAGCTCAGGTCTTGATCTCAGGGTTGTGAGTTCAAGCCCCATGTTGGGATCCATGCCCACCCAACTTAAAAAAAAATAAAATAAAATAAAATAATGTTGACATTGTATATGAAATACAAAAACAGCTTGAAAGACACAAACTACCAGAGCTAACTAAAAAAGGAACAGAAAACCTGAATGGTCCTATATCATTTTTTAAAAGTTGAATTTGAAGGTAAAAGGTCCCACAGAAAACTCCACGCCCATATGGCCTCCCTAGCAAATTCTAGTTAACCTTTAAGAAATAATAATAATACAGTTTTATTCAAATTTCTAGAAAAATAAAGGAAGAGGGAAGAATTCCCAATTCATTCTATGAGGCTAGCATATTCTGGTACCCAAATTGGACAAAGATGTTAAGAGAAAACTACAGAACTATAATTCTCATGAATATAAATGCAAAAATTATTTTAAAACTTCAGGAAATCTAATCAACAATCCATAGAAAATATAATACATCACAAGCAAGTGGAGTTTATCCCAGGGAATGGAAGATCAATCAATGTAACTGACCATATAAAATTAAAAATGAAAAAGAATATGATCATCGCGATAAATACAAAAAAGAAATTGACAAAATCCAATATGCATGCTTAATTAAAACTTCTTAGCAAACTAGAAACAGCAGGGGACAGAAGGAATTCCTACAAAACTACAACTAGCAGCATACTTAATGATGAAAGTATTAATTTCCCTCTCAGAACTTTAATAAGACAAGGACATTCACTAGACCACCTCTATTCAACACTGTACTGAAGGTTCTAGCCAGTATAATGAAGTAAAGGAAATTTTTAAAAATCCATATTGAAAAGGAAGAAGTAAAGTGTTCTTTATTTTTTAATTTCATACTTGTAATCTTTATTTTTTCCATACTGGTAATCTTTTAAAAGAAATTTAAAAACAGATAAGACAGAGGAAAGTGTTCTTTATTTAAAGACAACACGACCAGGGGTGCCTGGGTGGCTCAATCAGTTAAGTGTCCCACTCTTGATTTTGGATCAGGTCATGATCTCAAGATCACGAGATGGAGCCTTGCAATGGGCTATGCACTGGGCATGGAGCCTGCTTGGAATTCTCTCCCTCACTCTCCCTCTCCCTCTGCCACCCCCCGCCCCTCCCTTCCCATTCACATGCAGGTGGGCGTTCTCTCTCTCTCTCTCTCTCTCTCTCTCTCTCTCTCTCTCTCTCTCCCTCTTTCTCAAATAAATATAAATAAAGACAACATGACCATCTGTGGAAAAAATTCTATGGACTCTATCACAAAGATACTAGAACTAATAAATAAGTCTAGCAAGATTACAGAATACGAGATCAAAATACAGGAATCAATTGCATTTCTATATTCCAGCAACAACCAGAAGTTGCAGCTACGTTAAAAAACACATTTACAACAGTGAGCAGTATTAATTTTATAGGGATAAATCTGACAAAAGATATATAAAACCTATACACTAAAAACTGCAAAACATTCCTTAGAGAAATTAAAGAATACCTTTATAAATCAAGAGGGAAACCATGTTCACAGATCAGAGGACTCATTATAGTTATGATATCATTTTTCTTCAGTTGATCTATAGATTTAATGTAATTTCAGGCAAAACTGAGCAGCCTTTTCTGTCGAACCTGACAAGCTGATTCTAAAATTCACATGGAATGATAAAGAATTTAAAATAGCCAAAACATTTTAAGGGAGAATAACAAAATTCTGTGAAAGAGAACAGATTTTCAAAGGCAATTCACAAAGGCAATTTAGTAAAGAAAGGATAGTCTTTTCAATAAATGGTGCTGGAACAATTGCATAGTCATAGGCATTAAAAAAAAAAAAAAAGCTTTGATCTATACAAAAACTGACCCTCAAAATGGATCACATACCTCCTTGTAAAACCTAAAGCTATAAAATTTCCAATAGGAAATCTTTGAGATCTTTGATTAAGCAAAGTTTTCTTTCAACACCCAAAGCACAATCCATAACGTTAAATGATAAGATTGATCATGTGATTTTCATTAAATTAAGAAATCCCTCTCTTTGAAAGCACTGTTAAGAAAAAGTAAACTTAAACCACAGACTGGGAGAAAATACTGCAAACGCATACCTAAGGAAGGACTAGTATTCTCAAACTCATTAAAAAAAAAAAAAAAAAAAAAAAAAAATCTTACAAGAAAAATTAGAGCGAAAGATTTGAATAGATACTTTCAGGTGAATATACAGATAATAAATAAGTATATGAAAAAAAGTCCCTAACATCAGGGGAGTGCCAAGTCATACTGGAATCTCAAGCAAAAGGAAAAATCAGCATGTTAATACAGTCTTTAAGATTTTGATACTTTGTTCATTGTGGGTATTCCTGTCCTGTATTTTTAATTTTTTTAAATATTGCACTAAGATATTATTTATCTTGATTACAGAGTTTCTTGGCACCCCCTCAAATTCTGTGGCCAAGGTGTGGCCAAGGTGAGTGTCACTCATCTTATCATAGTATTTATTCTGTTTCATATCATTAGCAACTAGATAAAAGGAAATCAAAATCCTAATTAAACATATCTACATACTTATTAGAAGATCTATGATTAAAATAAGATTGATCATTCTTAGCATCGTCGAGGATATGAAACCGCTGGAACACTCATACACTGGAGATGCACTGTAAAATAGTGCAACCACTTTGAAAAGCAGCTTAGCAGTTTCTTAAAAAATTAAACATACTACCACCACGTGACCAAATCATTCCACTAGTAGATCTCAGTGCAAGAGAAATGAAAGCATAGTCCCATAGAAAGACTTTCACACAACTGTTAGCGGCTTTGTTTACGACAGCCAAATACTAGAAACAGCCCAAACATCCATCAACAGGTAAATAAATTAACAAGCTATGGTGTATCCATAAATGGAATACTAATCAGCAATAAAAAGGAATAAACTACTGATACATACAAAAAAAGCATGGATGAATCTCAAAATAATTATGCTCTGTGAAAGAAACAAGGAAAAAAAAGTACCTACAATATGTTCCATTTATGTAAAATTTTAGAAAATGCCAGGTAATTTATAGCAATAGAAAGCAAATCGGAGCAGGCAGGGTGGAGTTGCCGGGAGAGGTGGCAGGGTGGAATTACAAGGAGACACAAAGAAATTTTGAGTGGGAATGATATAAGCACTATCTTGCTTGTGGTGATGGTTTTATAAGTCAGTGCATCTGCCAAGACCTATGGATTTGGACATTTAAAATTTGCAAAATTTATTGTAGGTCAATTACACCTCAATAAAGCTGTTTAAGAAACATATGGTTGTACAAAAAGAAGTCATGTCTTCCTCTATTGCTTGATAGATATCATTTAGAAATGCCAAGGGAAAGGCTGTTAAGAATTCAATGTTTGTCTCTAGGGAGCACAACTGGAGTTCAAAGTAAAGGACAAGAGACTGCTACATTTCATTATAAGCCTCATACCTATTGATTTCAGAACTATCTACACATAGTGCATTGCTTTGTTAAAAATTAAAATAATTATTAAAAAGGAAAAAGGCAGGGGCACCTGGGTGGCTCACTCGGTTAAGCGTCTGCCTTCGGCTCAGGACACGATCCCAGGGTCCTGGGAACGAGCCCCGCATCAGGCTCTCTGCTCAGCGGGAAGTCTGCTTCTCCCTCTGTTTCATCCCACTCATGCTCTCTCTCTCTCACTCTCTTGCTCTCAAATAAAATCTTTAAAAATAATAAAAATAAAAATAAATAAAAGGGGAAAATGCATGAGGAATTCCGATGCACGACAAAGGTGAAAAGCAATGGGAATGTCCACAGTAATATTAATAAATACCAGACAGCAGTGTGGAAAAAAAGTTAAACTACATTATTTTATTTTCAGGGGTTCTGAGTTTTGCCTCTGTTGTTTATCTGGAATTCTCTAGATGCTAAAGGAATATTATCCTTTTTTTTCCGCCAGAAATAGTATTTCCTTAAATATTAAAAAACTGCCACCATCCCCCAAAGAACTTACAATATATTGTCAGAAACACCATATTTTTATGCCTCCTGGGAGTCTCCCAAATATAAGAAATACTTTATCACTTTACGTTGTTAGATCACACAGTATTCTTACGTACCCAGAAGGAAGAAGTAACCTCAATGTGGGGACAAAAATGATGTCATGTCATAACCACTAAATAAGCCTTATTCACAATAGTCATCAGTGGTGACCTCTAAAGTCTGGCCTGTCACGGTCAGATACTTGAGAGCTATGTAATTATTGGTAACTCATTTTGCTTCTTTGAGCCTTACTCCCTCAAATACAAGACTGGAGAAGCTAGACTAGTTCTCCAAGCCTCTTGGCATTAGATATATTTAGTTCTGTGACACGATGACTAAATGTCATATTTTACTGAACCTAAAATGCCACTGGTTTTAAGATGTGCTATTATTTAGCACAAGACAAACACTGCCAATTAAACTCTTCTCCTGTCCTGTAAGCTTTTTATTTTAAATTCATTGAAAAAGGACTTTTAAAACTTAAGTGGAGAAGATGGCAGAGGAGTTAGGAGACCTGGATTTCGTCTGGTCTCAGGAATTCAGCTGAATAGGGATCAAACCATTCTGAACACCTACGAACTCAACAGGAGATCGAAGAAGAGAGTAGCAACAACTCTGAACAGAGAAGTGACCACTTACTGGAAGGTAGGACGTGCGGAGAAGCGAATCCGAGGCGATATTTGGGAGGATAGACAGCAGGGGAGGGGGCCTCCATCGGCAGCTTCTGGCAAGTGATAGAGCCGCGGAGCACAAACTCAGAACTTTTAGAAGTCAGCTCCACTGAGGGACATCACTCCAGTGGCTAAGCGGGAGGTGGAACCCTCGTGGGACAGTGTGGTCTCAGGACCCTCGGGGTCACAGAAAGACCGGGGGTGCCTGAGTGCGGCAGAGCTCCCAGGTATCGGAGCGGGGAAGCCGGCTGCAGAGACGGAGCCAAGGCGCAGGCTCTCAGCTCGGGGTTGCCATAAACTGTGATCCGCGGCCCAATTGGGCCACTGCTCCTCCAGCAGGGACCCAACAAGCAGCAGAGCTGGTGAGACTCCCCTTCCTCCCCGGTGAGGAGCGGTGCGGGAGCGCACCACAGGGATCTGCTGGGTTTGGAGACTCCACACGGGGTCGGATACCAGAGATAGAAACCCTCGGTCATAGGCCGGGTGAGCATGGAGTGCGGCCGGGGACCAGGGAGATAGGAGTGGCTGCTTTTCTCTGGGGGCACACTGAGGAGCGGGACCCCGAGTTCTCAGCTCCTCTGGGTGGAGATTGGGAGGCCACCATTTTCGCCCTGGTCCTCCAAAGCTGTCCCTGAGCTTGCAGGGAACAAAAGCTCCTGAGAGCACACTGGAGCAGATTGCTTAGCCCAGACCGACAAGGGCGGGGCAATTCCGCCTCCGGCAAAGACATTTGGAAACCACGGCAACAGGCCCCTCCCCCAGAAGATCAGCACGAACAGCCAGCAAGTCAAGACCAAATTTACCGATCAAGGAGAACGGGAGAGCTCCAGCGCTAGGGGAATACTGCACATAGAATTCATGGCTTTTTTACCATGATTCATTCGTTTTTCAAAGTTAATTTTTTTAACTGGGTTTTTTTTTTTGAATTTTTCTTTTTCCCTTTTTCAACCGACATCTTATCAATCCCTTTTCTAAAAAAACATTTTTTATTTTTCATTTTTAAAGTCATATTTTATCCCTTCATAGTAGTTACCCTTATTTTTGGCATATATATATAACTTGTTCTCTCTTTAAATTTTGAGATACAGTTTCTTCTAACAGATCAAAATATACCCTAAATCACTAGTGTATGGCTTTGTTCTAGTCTCCTGCCTGATCACATTCTCTCCCTTTTTTCTTTTCTTTTTTTAAATCTTCTTTCTTTTTTCAAATAACTTCTTATCTTATCAATTCCTTTTATAAAATCTTTTATAAGTTTCATCTTTACAGTCATCTTCCATCCCTTCATTGTATCATCCCTTATTTTGTACATATATAAGCCTTCCTTTATAATTTTAGGAGGCACTTTCATCTAACAGACCAAAATACGCCCAAAATTTACTGTGTGGCACTGATCTATGCACTAGCCTGATCATATTTGATCATATTCTGTTTTTTTTGTTTTGTTCTATTTTGTTTGTTTTTATCTTTTTCTTTTTTTCTCTCTCTCCTTTTTTTCTCTTCTCTTTCTTTTTTCTTTCTTTCCCTTTCTTTTCCCCTGGTTTCAGGTCTTTTCTGATTTGTATAGAGTATATTTGCTGGGGACATTGTTAAACTGTTAGCATTTTGTTCGCTCATTCATCTATTCTCCTCTGGACAAAAACGACAAGATGAAAAAAAATCACCTCAGCAAAAAGAACAACAGGTAGTACTGTCAGCCAGGGACCTACTCAATATGGACATTAGTACGATGTCGGACCTAGAGTTCAGAATCATGACTTTAAAGATACTAGCTGCGCTTGAAAGAAGCATGGAAGTTATTAGAGAAACACTTTCTGGAGAAATAAAAGAACTAAAATCTAACCAATTGAAATCAAAAAGGCTATTAATGAGGTGCAATCAAAAATGGGGGCACTAAATGCTAGGATAAATGAGGCAGAAGAGAGAATCAGCGATATAGAAGACCAAATGATGGAAAATAAAGAGGCTGAGAAAAAGAGAAACAACTACAGGATCATGAGGGCAGAATTTGAGAGATAAGTGATACGATAAGATGAAACAACATTAGAATAATTGGGATCCCAGAAGAAGAAGAAAGAGAGAGAGGGGCAGAAGGTATATTGGAGCAAATTATAGCAGAGAACTTCCCTAATGTGGGGAAGGAAACAGGCATCAAAATCCAGGAGGCACAGAGAACCCCTCTCAAAATGAATAAAAATAGGTCAACACCCCGACATCTAATACTAAAACTTACAAGTCTCAGAGACAAAAGAAAATCCTGAGAGCAGCTCGGGAGAAGAGATATGTAACCTACAATGATAGAAACATTAGACTGGCAACAGACCTATCCACAGAGACCTAGCAGGCCAGAAAGGACTGGCATGATATCTTCAGAGCATTAAATGAGAAAAATATGCAGCCAAGAATACAATATCCAGCTAGGCTGTCATTGAAAATAGGAGAGATAAAAAGCTTCCAGGACAAACAAAAACTAAAGGAATTTGCAAACACAAACCAGCCCTCCAAGAAATATTGAAAGGGGTCCTCTAAGCAAAGAGAGAGCCTAAAAGCAGCATAGATCAGAAAGGAACACAGACAATATACAGTCACAGTCACCTTACAGGCAATACAATGGCACTAAATTCATATCCTTCAATAGTTACCCTGAATGTAAATGGGCTAAATGCCCCAATCAAAAGACACAGGCTATCAGACTGGATTAAAATATAAGACGCATCGATATGCTGTCTGCAAGAGACTCATTTTAGACCCAAAGACACCCCCACATTGAAAGGGAGGGGGTGGAAAACCATTTCCCATGCTAATGGACACCAAAAGAAAGCTGGCGTGGCAATTCTTATATCAGACAAATTAGATTTTAAAACAAAGACTGTAGTAAGAGATGAAGAAAAACACTATATCCTACTGAAAGGGTCTATCCAACAAGAAGATCTAACAATTGTAAATATCTATGCCCCTAACATAGGAGCAGCCAATTATATAAGGCAATTAATAACAAAAGCGAAGAAACACATTGACAACAATACAATAATAGTGGGGAATTTTAACACCCCCCCTCACTGAAATGGACAGATCATCTAAGCAAAAGATCAACAAGGAAATAAAGACTTTAAATGACACACTGGACCAAATGGACTTCACAGACATATTCAGAACATTCCATCCCAAAGCAAGAGAATACACATTCTTCTCTAGTGCCCATGGAACATTCTCCAGAATTGATCACATCCTAGGTCACAAATCAGGTCTCAAATGGTACCAAAAGATTGGGATCATTCCCTGCATATTTTCAGACCACAATGCTTTGAAACTAGAATTCAATCACAAGAGGAAAGTCGGAAAGTACTCAAATACATGGAGGCTAAAGAGCATCCTACTAAAGAATGAATGGGTCAACCAGGAAATTAAAGAAGAATTAAAAAAATTCATGGAAACCAATGAAAATGAAAACACAACTGTTCAACATCTTTGGGATACAGCAAAGGAAGTCCCGAGAGGAAAGTAGATAGCAATACAAGCCTTTCTCAAGAAACAAGAAAGGTCTCAAATACACAACCTAACCCTACACTTAAAGGAGCTAGAGAAAAAACAGCAAATAAAGCCTAAACCCAGCAGGAGAAGAGAAATAATAAAGATCAGAGCAGAAATCAATGAAATAGAAACCAAAAGAACAGCAGAACAGATCAAAGAAACTAGGAGCTGGTTCTTTGAAAGAATTAACAAGATTGACAAACACCTGGCCAGACTTATCAAAAAGAAAAGAGAAATGAGCCAAATCAACAAAATCATGAATGAAAGAGGAGAGATCACGACCAACACCAAAGACATACAAACAATTATAAGAACATATTATGAGCAACTCTATGCCAGCAAATTAGATAACCTGGAAGAAATGGGTGCATTCCTAGAGATGTATCAACTACCAAAACTGAACCAGGAAGAAATAGAAAACCTGAACAGACCTATAACCACTAAGGAAATTGAAGCAGTCATCAAAAATCTCCCAACAAATAAAAGCCCAGGGCCAGATGGCTTCCCAGGGGAATTCTACCAAACATTTCAAGAAGAATTAATACCTATTCTCCTGAAACTGTTCCAAAAAATAGAAATGGAAGGAAAACTTCCAAACTCAGTTTATGAGACCACCATTACCTTGATCCCAAAACCAGACAAAGACCCCATCAAAAAGGAGAATTACAGACCAATATCCTTGATGAACATGGATGCAAAAATTCTCACCAAAATACTAGCCAATAGGATCCAACAGTACATTAAAAGGATTATTCACCATGACCAAGTGGGATTTATCCCTGGGCTGCAAGGTTGGTTCAACATCTGCAAATCAATCAACGTGATACAATACATTAACAAAAGAAAGAACAAGAATCATATGATCCTCTCAATAGATGCAGAAAAAGCATCTGACAAATTACAGCATCCTTTCTTGATCAAAACTCTTCAGAGTATAGGGATAGAGGGTCCATACCTCAATATCATAAAAGCCATCTATGAAAAACCTACAGCGAATATCATTCTCAATGGGGAAAAGCTGAGAGCTTTTCCCCTAAGGTCAGGAACGCGGTAGGGATGTCCACTCTCACCACTGCTATTGAACATAGTATTAGAAGTCCTAGCCACAGCAATCAGACAACAAAAAGAAATCAAAGGCATCCAAATTGGCAAAGAAGAAGTCAAACTCTCACTCTTTGCAGATGATATGATACTGTATGTGGAAAACCCAAAAGACTTCACCCCAAAACTGCTAGAACTCATACGGGAATTCAGTAAAGTAGCAGGATATAAAATCAATGCACAGAGATCAGTGGCATTCCTATACACCAACAACAAGACAGAAGAGAGAAAAATCAAGGAGTCGATCCCATTTACAATTGCACCCAAAACCATAAGATACCTAGGAATAAATTTAACCAAAGAGGCAAAAGATCTGTACTCAGAAAACTATAAAATACTCATGAAAGAAATTGAAGAAGACACAAAGAAATGGAAAAATTTTCCATTCTCATGGATTGGAAGAACAAACATTGTGAAGATGTCAATGCCACCTAGAGCAATCTACACATTCAATGCAATCCCCATCAAAATACCATCCACTTTTTTCAAAGACATGGAACAAATAATCCTAAAATTTGTATGGAACCAGAAGAGACCCCTAGTAGCCAGAGGAATATTGAAAAAGAAAGGCAAAGCTGGCGGCATCACAATTCCGGACTTCCAACTCTTATTACAAAGCTGTCATCATCAAGACAGTATGGTACTGGCACAAAAACAGACACATCGATCAATGGAACAGAATCGAGAGCCCAGAAATGGACCCTCAACTCTATGGTCAACTCATCTTTGACAAAGCAGGAAAGAATGTCCAATGGCAAAAAGACAGTCTGTTCAACAAATGGTGTTGTGAAAATTGGACAGCCACATGCAGAAGAATGAAACTGGACCACTTCCTTACACCACACACAAAAATAGACTCCAAATGGTTGAAAGACCTAAATGTGAGACAGGAGTCCATCAAAATCCTAAAGGAGAATACAGGTAGCAACCTCTTCGACCTCAGCCACAGCAACTTCTTCCTAGAAACATCGCCAAAGGCAAGGGAAGCAAGGGCAAAAATGAACTATTGGGATTTCATCAAGATAAAAAGCT